>NC_085859.1:10380314-10408688 GCF_034702125.1 Engraulis encrasicolus
AGGGTGGAGAGGAGACCTAAGGCCCAGTCATATCCTGATCATCCAGACAGGTTTGATTGGTGGCAGCAGGTGCTGTGTAGAGAGGGTGTGTCTGCACGCTGCTACTGGGAGGTTGAGTGGAGTGGAGAGTGGGTTGGTATAGCAGTGTCATATAAAAGCATCAGCAGGAAAGGACAGGGTCATGAGTGTTTGTTTGGAGGTAATGATCAGTCCGGGATGCTGGTACTCTCCGGCTCCAGCTCCTATTTCTTGCACAATAATGGACAGACTAAACTCCCTCTAGTGGCCAGCTCCAGAATAGGAGTGTATGTGGATCACAGGGCAGGAACTCTGGCCTTCTACAGCATCTCTGGAGACACAATGACCCTCCTGCACAGAGTCAACACCACATTCACACACACTCTGTACCCTGGGATTGGGTTATATGGTCTTGGATCATCAGTGAAGCTGTTGTGAGGCCCCTAAATGCTGCTCCTGTGACCACAAGACATAATCAGCAAACACACACACACACACACACACACACACACACACACACACACACACACACACACACACACACACACACACACACACACACACACACACACACACACACACACACTCGTTCGTCATTAGTCTTTGATGTATGTGTGCAGTCGTTCTCATCTCTCTGTGGTAATATTTGTATCCATATTCATGACAACTGCTATTGTATGTTTCATGTCTAATTCAAGTTCAGTTGAATCATACACTGCATGAGAAATGCAGACTGTATAATGGTGGTAATTTGTTCTCTCTCACACACACACACACACACACATACACACACACACACACACGCACGCACACACTACACATGGTATACCTTGTATTGGGGGCGGTACAGGCCTCCAGGGGGCGTTGGGGAGCCCTAGGGGGGTTGGCGTTGAGAAGGATGCAGCTGAGAGGGGGCGTTGCTTAGTTGCCATTGGGAGGCATTAGTCCATTTAATTTTGTATTATAAAGGGGGCGTTATCAGGCTTATGATGAGGTCAAGGGGGCATTGGGAGGCTTGTGGTGAGGCCAAGGGGGCGTTAGTTCAAAAAAGGTTAAGAACCCTGAGAATCCTAATAATTAGACAGCCACACATGTAGAGATTAAAGTAAATTGTCCTGTATTTGACATTGTGAAGAGTGTTTAATGTAATTATTTCTCATCTTCCTCGGCTCATGAAAATAGGCATGTTCTATATCAAATAGAACTGGAGTTGGATTGAACACAACTGATCATATCACACCACATTCAGTTGATCATTATATTGATGATAGTACTAGATGAATTGTTTAGACATTCATATTTCTGGTTTGATATGGGGATGGTGTGATACTGTTTTTGTTTAGACATTCATATTTCTGGTCTCTATGGAGTATCCAATCACTGGTCGTGACTAATTAGGCTGAGCACACTTGGAAGTGTGCAGACTGGGTTTTGAGAAATACCCAAAATGTGGAGTGCACCTGATGATGACCTTGATGACCTTTATGAAGACCTTTATGATGACCTTTATGTGTTACTGTCAAATAGATCACAGTAAGAGAGATGTTCTGTATGGGTTGTGGTTTTTCCTTTTCTGACGTGTATTTTTGCACTTGGTGAAAGACTACTGTACATGTATGCAATAAAATGTTAACTCATAAACTTTGAACAGCTGTGAATGATTTGATAAAGACTCACATGGTTGTAATCAGAGACATCTGATTGGACAACAGCAAGCACTACAAGGCAGCTGAGTAGAGAACAGGGGGAGAGATCAGAAAGGGGGAGGGATCAGAAGTCTCTCTCGCTCACACACACAGGCACAAGACGCACACACACATGCACAAATGCCTGCGCACACACACACAGGGCCACTGACAGCTTTGGCTGAAAGGGCCCTAAACCCATATACAGTACAATGTCCGTTCCCTGCACACACACACACACACACACACACACACACACACACACACACACACACACACACACACACACACACACACACACACACACACACACACACACACACACACACACACACATGCACAATACATCACTGGCCTGTCTCCTGAGGAGAGCGAGGAGCCGGACATCACAAACCTGGACGTGGACCACGACTTCTTCCAGGACCAGATCTGGCCCCAGCTAGCCCACCGCATCCCTGCCCTGGAGAGCCTGAAGGTGACAAGTGCCTGGGCTGGCTTCTATGACTACAACACCTTCCACCAGAACGGCTTGCTGGGAATCCACCCCCTGGTGCGAAACATGTACTTTGCCTGCGGCTTCAGTGGCCACGGGCTGCAGCAGTCGCCTGCCGTAGGCCGAGCCGTGGCCGAGCTGGTTCTGGACGGAGGCTACAAAACGCTGGACCTCAGCGCTCTGGACATCAAGAGGATTCTTCATGACGAGAGGCTGCTGGAGAGGAACATTGTATGAGGAGGGGCACGTGTGTGTATGTGTGTGTGTGTTGTATATTTTTTTATATACAGTTTGTAGTAATCCCTTTAGTTTTAATAGTTTCCCTTTTGAAATGATTTTCATTTTATCTGTGATGATGAATTACACATGTAGAAGCCAGTTGCAGTTTGTTGTTCAAATGATTTGACAGTGGCAATAAAACTGAACTATTCTATTACCATCGTAAATTAACTGGTTTATGTGTGTGTGTGTTACATACAGTCACTCCCCAGATTCATCGATCAATATTCATGGTAAATTTCCTTTTCTTACAGACATATATCTAATTGTCCTCTTTTACTCTCTGATGTACTTTGTAGTGATTGCACACAGAAGTTCTGAAGTATAGTAGTCGTGAGTAATTGTTGAAGGGGCTGGGCTGGGTTGGGTTGGGTAGGGGGGGGGGGGGGGGTGTATGTAGGCCTATTGACTTGTCTTGTCCTCATGTCCAATGTGCCTACTACTACTGTAGTGGGACAACACAGGCATACAATAATCATAGCCTGGGAACTCCCATACTGGTTTTAGTTCTACACAATCGTTTCAATCTGAAAGTGATTAGGTCTGGTGTTAACCAGGCAACAATAATCATGCATCACACAATGAAGTACATTACAAGGTTACTACAGTGGCAGCTATGCCAGCGACCCGCGTTCAAGTCCAGCCTGGCCATTTCCCAACTCGACCCCGTCTCTCTCTCCCACGTACTTCATGTCATCTCTTCACTATCCTAAACATTAACATAAAGAACTAAATAAAGCAGTGCACTACCAGTACCAGCCAAAGGTTAAGGGTCACACCCCTCCACCCCCACCCCCACCCCATACTTTTCAGGTATAATTCAGTTTATTCTGTTAGTGGGTTTGTTGTGGCACTGCTCTCTGAAATTAATTTGATGTTGGAAAAAATAACTGTGGATTGAATTTATAGGCAATTCAGGAAATAACACTCAGCATTATTCAAATGTATCTATGTACAGAACAGACCAAAATGTAGGCCTATCCTAAACATCAAAGTGTAGACAATCCACTATGAATGAATAATATCCAGTTGCCATTCTCGGCTGGCACAGCTGTACAGTCGTCATCCTCGTCGCCAATATGTTGTGTCGTAAGAAACACTCGTAGGTATAATAAAATGTACTTTTATTAAAACATCAGTAAGGTAAGTATGAGAGCATACAGGAGCGTGGCTTCACTCTAAGCACTGTACTTCTACTCTGGTGATACAGTAGACAACGCATATATTAGCACAGAGGTTCCCAAACGTTTTTCTCTGCGCACCCCCTTGTACATTTCAATGTGGTTCGCGCACCCCCTGAGTGAATATTTTGGTGTGCTGATGGCCACGCAAGTATGGATTCACTGCACATTATGCACAGTTGTTTTGGGGAATCCTCTCTTCCAATAGTCTTGGAACTAAACTACACTTCAGATTAACCCTTCCAGCATATAATGCACCACACAATTAAAATCTACTTAATGTTCATTAATGCTAGATAAAAAAATCACATATCCACCATTGCTCTATTCAGCTCGCGCACCCCCAGGGGTGCACGCACCCCAGTTTGGGAAACCCTGTATTAGTAGGAACAGGCTCCGCCTAGTGGCAAGGTTGAGTATAACATATGCATATACAGTACCACACACTGACTTGTAGTATATACTATAGAAGTCAGTGGTACCACAGTTTGGCCCGCTACTTCATCCAAGATTTTAATTTTGATTTTTAGTCACATCTTCACTTTCATATTTGTCTGTGCTCTGCTGTCCTGGTAACCAGTAAGAGCTGAGTGTGAATGGTCACGTTGAATGGCTTCATGCAAGTCTGTTCACAATATTTTTAAGCACTTTTTTTTTTTTTTTTTTAAAACACAAATTTAAGAATCTTTGAGAATTTGAGAAAGACAAACAAACAAACAAACGTGGCAACAATGAAGTGTCATTTATTTCCCACACGGACATCAACGTTAACCAAAATCCAGACATGTCTGAAGTCAAAACAGGTGAGACAGGCACGGCCTGTATCTTCACACACACACACACACACACACACACACACACACACACACACACACAAAAATGAAAGGATGGGAAATTTGGTCACATTTTACCATATTTGGTAAAAACAAAACTAAAAATTGTAACAAAATGTAAATGTTTTAAACAGAAAGACCACATTCACGCTCCACACATAGGCCTACAAGAGTGGTAAATCATATGCCCAACACTGATAGTCTATTAGAATGTAGGCTACTTAAAAAGACTTGATCCTAGCTTTCTTCCTTGCTTGCTGTGGGATGATGCCATATGTAGTGTGCACAGCCACACACAGAGGGGAACAAGTATTAGACCTGAAGTGTGAGCTCAATCAAGCAGACAGTTCTCCTCTCCGACCGTGCAGAAAAGTTTTACAATAACTACTGTCCTGATACAGGATTATCAAACAAATACATAACAATAAAGGCATTAGCTCTTGAAATGAAAAAAACAAAACAAAAACAAAATAGTAAATCACTTACAACACAGCAAAAAGTTGAAAAGAAAAGGATCCAACCCCATGTTCAAGATGCACACAACATTCCAGAATGACGCAGATTATTTCAAGTTCTGGCCAATCTCAACTGGAGCTGGAGCAACATTTTTCAACCCAGTGTGAGGCAGCCGATTTGATATCCCCCAGTATCACACTGAAAGAAATTGTAGAGTGGCTGGCTACCCCCTTCAGAACATAACACGGGTGTATTTTTGGGAGTGGATCTCCACTTTTGAGATGAATCTAGCTTGTCCCCACCACTTTTTCACACACACAATGCACAACTCGCATACCCAGACAATTTGCCAATGCAAAGCGACAAAGGAATACAGGGGATCACAAATCTGGTGCCTCACGGTGCAGCGGTTGAACACGGGGCGAGGGAGGCGAGAGGGTTCCAGTTGATACACAATGGTGGCGAATCAACAGGCACCAGATCCCCTGATGGGGTCTCTGTCCTTCATCAGCCACCATTAGGCCTATGTGCAAGATATACGTCAGTCAATCCATGTTAGTCTCCATGTTGGTGCCATGACAACCGTACTGTACAAATGGCAAGATATGCACGGGAAAAAGGCAGAATTATTATGACAGAGGACAGGAAAGACAGGCTGATGGAACAGGCAAACAGCTAGATGTCTATTATAACATTTTGGACACACGAGGTGATTCACTAAAACACAGAGTTGCGTTGGCCAAGAACACACTGCATCACTGCAAACAGGACGCGCCCACAGTGTGTCTGAGATCCTGCTAATCTGAGTAATCTGGGGCGAAAGGCGCTCTGTCCGACATGTACAAAAACCTACACAGAAGATCATCTGTGATCAGTGTGAAATGTATACACCAAGATGGAAAGCATAAAAAACCCCACAAGACCTAAGAATTTGTGCAAATGATGTTTGAAATCTCATGATGTTTAAAGGCGTATTCCTCAATTAACCTACAAGATCGCATTTTTTAATTTAACAAATGAGTTATGACCTATGAAATGAGTGTAGTGTGACCAGGTCTATAAAACAAACAAAAAAAGAAAAGAAAAACAAACACACACAAAAATAAACAAAGAAAAGCACAGGCAGGGTGATGGCGTGTCATCAAAGCCGGTTCAGCTGAGCCTCCTCATCTGAATCCTCAACATCAGTGGTGTAGTCTACGTAGAACGCTGGTATACGGAGTATACCCACTTCTAAATTTCAAGTATTTCAGTATACCCACTTACAATTGATTGATCCATTGTTTTGAATAGCATAAATATATACAGTATACCCACCATAAAAAAGTAGACTACACCGCTGCTCAGCATCATCTCCATTACCCAGCCAGCAGCATCATACACAGGAAATAGTATCATCAACGGCACCACCCACATGGAAATGAGTGCGTGTGCATTTAACCAGAACTTTTCAAGTCTTATTAGGCCAAATCTGAAATGTTAATTCGTTCACCATACATCGTGTGAAATAGGTAACCTGACACTCGCCAGATGAAAGTGGTTCTGCCTTACTGTGCAGAACACAGATCTGGAGAGAGAGCCAGGTTCCTAAATAGAGAACCAGCAATTAAGCATGCATGCACGCGCACACACTAAACTGAAAGAGAAAATACAGTATTGGAGAGGAACATTTTGGAGAGGACCAGGGGGTATTCCGAGAACATGGCTACCGGTATGTTAACCTACAGGAAGTGGTAAACCTGGTAATAGATCAGTGATTCTCAAACTTTTTCAGACCGAGGACCACTTTGTCCACCAAAAAATGTTCAGGGACCACCTGTCAACTGAATTGACAGTTGACGGGTGCTAATTCGACACTGTTAATTTTGATACACATCTATTCATTTTTATTCACATCTACAAGCCTTATTGTGGTGAAAATATGACTTATAATGAATTGTAATAATTTTACAAATATAGCCTTCTAGCTTGTCTTGGAAAAGTAATCACTGTAATAGATCATCCACATCTGTCATTCAGTTAAGGAAACGAGGACTCCAGGCTCTTCTATTAGGTGATTTACCACTGTTCGATGATTTACATCAAGTTTTAACTCAACATGGTAGTAGCCTGAGCCAGTAGAGTCAAATGCTTGGAATACCCCCCATATTAAGTAAAGGACCACTGCATCTTCAGTTCAAACATTATCCAGCTGAAGCGTTGTCCCGATTTCCAATTCATTCTAAATAGCCCTCTTTCTGCTCATCTGACGTCCAAACATCCACAAATTCTATGGCATTAATTGGAAGATCTATTCCTTTATTATTGGTAAACAACAAAGCAAACAGAAATAATGAGATGGGATCATTAACAAAAGACTCCTTTGCTATTTGCCTTATATTAATGAAAGAACAATACATGTATACTGGTGCCTTCCAGTGAATCCAAGGACACTTCGATATCATGCTCAACGTTAGAGTGTAGGGGCTTGGAGGTCAAGGATGCAATCATTATATTGAGCAAACAGACCCAAAGAAATGTAAGCGTAAGCCATGTAACCAAAATTCCTGATACTTCTTTTTTACCCATGTCTACACACTATTCCCAAAGATGTTGTGTATCAAACATTCTCGGAGGGAACATCTCTCTTGTTTGAAAGACTGCAACTGTTTAAAAACACAAATTGCTCAATTCTCTGCTTCTCTCTTGACAACTATGAGAAACTTCCGAACCCTTGGAGGAGTATAGATTTTTCTCAAAAATTCTGGGAAATTTAACAGTAACATTCTACAGTGCTCATAGAACCAACGCTGTTATAGGTTCTAGATCCTGGTAACAATGTTTGTGACATCTTAGTAAGAACTTAACATTTGTGCTATAGCTCTAATCACACATCATGTGATAGACAGTACTCCTCAAAGGCTTAACTGAGCAGCTGACCCTGACAGCATTAACAGATGCTGACGGCATGGCAGCCAAAGCCTCCATTTTCACAGCACCGCTAGTGGATCAGGCTGTAAAAGGGACATTGTCCATGTCTGCTGAGGACACACAAGTCACACACACACACACACACACACACACACACACTACACACACACACTACACACACACACACACACACACACACAGAGCTTATTGAATCAATCTAGCTCTGCAAACCCTACGTTTTCAGCCAGTCTAGAATGGACCAGCCTGCCTTACAGCTACATACATAGTATAGTTGAAAAAATACAATCAAGGAAATTTTTTCCTCCTCAGTGTACACAGTTGTGTGCAAACAGAGGGTGTCCATGTAGACATGGGTTAGGCCATTAGGTACAGTAGAAAACAAACAAATTAAGACAGAGTTACAGAGTCATCTGGGAAACAGACAACTCTCTGAGACAGATCACTTCCTTTCCTTCAGGAGACTGAAAATGCTTGGGCTCTAAACATGAACAGTGCATCACTTCCTCTCTCCTGACTCATTCGACTGCTACAACTAGTGTCAATATGGGTTCACACAGGGTGCGATTTGCCGGGGGGGATGGGGGGGATTATCCCCCCTTCTGGTTTTTATCTTTGCTGGAAAAATATCCTCGCAAATAGGCCTATCAAAATAAACTAACAAAAATGTTGACATGACAGGCAACTTGTGACCCTTTTCTGCAGTCTAGGCCTACATTGCACTCACTTTCAAAATTGCCCGACGTGGTGGAAGCTTTGATGTTTACGAGGTCCCGGACTCAACAGCATATGTGCAAGAAAGTTGCGTTCTGTAGCCTATGGGAATTAGTAACATATCGCTAATGCAAACGACCTGCGAAAATGAAACGCCAAAGCAGCAGTTAGTCCTTTTTTGATGGACCATCAAATAGGAAACAACCTACCCAACTACTTGGCTAATGCCTACAAACAGGCGCGCAAAAGGGGCGCATTGCATTGCATTGCGCAGCGTCAGTGGGAGAGCTAACAAAGGAAATGTTTAAGACATTTGGTTTGAAATAGGCTACTTTGCTTCCAACTCCCGACTGTTCTTGAGTGGCTATGCAAAAAGACGCACCGACAGTAGGCAGATGTTGCGAGAGTTGTCCGGATCACTTTCCTCGTTGTGCCCTCTCGCTAATTGATGAGGTGCCTATTGGATGCAGAATGCAAATGGCAAGAAAGCAGGTGCTCTAGGAAGGGAGGTGCTTTAAAATGGAGCAGAAAAGTTACTGAAATTGTTTAAGTATTTCTGTCTGCACATTAGGCTATGAAACCGTTGTGCCTTAATCGTAAATCTAGGCTACTGTCAAGGCAGACGGAATGGGTGGAGTAGCGCCTGAACATGCAATGAATTTGTATGACCCGACTAAAAGTTTGTAGAAAGTTGCAACGCATGAGGACGACACGTTGAAAGCCCCCTCTGCCTACACTCGGTGACATTTCTAGGGTTAGTGCGCTTAGGATTGTGAGTGACTGAAGTGTCTTTGGCACACGAAATGTAGGCTACAGAATTCCCCCTTCGCGATTTCAGTGTAACATTTTTTTGCGCAAGAGATGTCCAACTGCATTAGGCGCAAAAAAAACCTCTCAATGAAGACGCATTGTCTTAGTGTCCGTGTCCGTGTTGGGGGAAAAAATACACTGCCACGTTGTTTTTGACTGAATTAAGTGTTATTCATTTGATATCATCCAATATTGAGCTGTTAGTCGCGTTAACTTAATTTTGTGACGTCACGTTTCATGAAAAAAAAATCCCCCCCTCTGTTTTTTTGACAAATCGCACCCTGGGTTCACATCTGCACACCCAACCTTTATCAGAAAAGCTTCTGATCTGTGCTGGCACTCACAACCTTACCTCAGACTACAAGTATACAAGTCATGGACTGAAACCACAAATGTGCCTACGCATTCATCATGTATGCACACACACACACACACACACACACACACACACTCTCTCTCTCTCTCTTTTTCTCTCACACACTCTCTCGCTCTCGCTCTATCACACACACATACACACACACACACACACACACACACACAGACAAAACACACACACACACACACGCACGCACGCACATGCACACACGAATGTGACACGGCTTGACACAGCCACTCATAATCAAGCACAACGTGAAGCAAAGGACATAGTAGGGTTGTGTGTGAGACAACACTACAATTTCAATGTGTCGGAATCACAAACAAAAAAAAAGAGTTTGTTTCTTCTTGCTAGGGGAATTGTTAACAGCAACATAATCCAAAAAAAAAAGGCAAAAGGTTGGTCCTCATCGACGAGTTAAATTTAAAAAGACCAAAGGACAGGAGCCCGGTCGGAGCTGGGAACTGGGAGCTGGGAACTGGGAGCTGGGAACTGGGAAGTGGAGCATTACTGCAGGTGCCCATGTCCTCCTGGGTGTCCATACTGTGCACACCATTCTAAAAAATCATCGTTATTTCTTGATTTTTGAGAGTAGCAGAAGATGAGGTATTTCCTTCCCCCGAGTCAACACCTCTTTGCGCGACTGCTCCGGGGGTATACGGACATCACGTTCTGGGCTCCACTGTGTCCTGGTGCTACTGACCTCCGTTGTAGGCATAGTCCGCTTTGTTGTGCATGATGAGCTTGTTGTCCACAAAGTAGAAACTGTCAGACCTCGTCTCGTATGGATACTCCACCATCTGACGAACTGAAAGTTGGGGAGGAGAGTAGAGAGAAGGGGGAAAAAGGCGTACAAGAGGAACAGAGAGAGAGAGAGAGAGAGAGAGAGAGAGAGAGAGAGAGAGAGAGAGAGAGAGAGAGAGAGAGAGAGAGAGCAGAAAATGGTAGACAGAAACAAGTAGGTAACAGGTAGATGGATTAAAAAAAATGAACATTTGCATAGTAAACAAAAACAAACTACAAGTACAAACAAATAAAAAATGATGAAGACAGATACGCTCCCAGAGTTATACCACAATTTCGTGAAGTAAACCATGCTAGTATATGTTTGGGATTATAACAGATATAACAGATGCATGTCACAATTATTACTTTTTCGTTCTACTTTTCGTCCCAAGCGAATCTTGGACAACACAGTATCTTTATTAATCCAGAGGGAAAGTAAAGATGAGCATCATCACAAGTATTTTCTGGTTACTAAGTCTTCATTGCAACTCTTTTTTTTAACTAAGATGGCACAGCTGCCATCTTATTCATAGTAACCATTTTGACCTACATGACACGGATGAATGACAGTCTTTGGGTCAATGAGATTGTTTTTAGAAGAAGACGTCAAGTGGTAAAACCACAGCTAATGCTCATAAATGAATAACCGGTAGTAATTGGTAATAAACAAAACAAAAACAAAAAAAAACAAACATTTAATCCATATAATAGTGGCATTAGCTGTCGCTGCTAGCCTGATAAACCAGACTAAATGTGGATGTCTAATTTAGTCTGGCCTCGATGCATAATACATCCGAAGATTGTTGATGAGAACAACCTTCCCTCAAAACCCTGCCCGCTTTGATTCAAAACACATCTTTGCGTTGTAATTGGTTTGCCAGATTCATGGCATTCTGGCTTCATTGAATCATTGTGCGAGGCCAGACCCACCCGTAGACAAAACATTTTGCCGTCCAGCGGGTGGCGCTGGTTCACCAGGCTATTTGGCTGCACCACCTTGACGTGTGCTACTATCGAAACGTCATTGAGCTGTAGGCAATATATGAAGAGCTCTTTTCCAAAACGCTATATCCACCATTTTTTTACTTTTTGCATTTTAATATTGGAATTGACTGTTAAGAAGTCCTATCATCTATGTGTGAATTCCTGCCATTCAAATGTTTTGAGAACATACTTTTAAAACCTTTATAAAATTAATTTTGCAATGCAATTCAATGGAATGCCCAATACAAAAATGTCAATTTCTCAACATTCTATAAAATGGATATATCTCATTTTGGAAAAGAGCTCTTCATATGCAATATGAAGCTGGAGGTTGTTGACTCACTCATGTCCTCTGGGAGCTGGGGAAACTCGTAGATGTGTTCGCACGTGTTCCGGCTGTTGGGGATGCAGAAGCCGAAGTCAAAGTCGAAGCTCTTCAGCAGGCGCTCCTGGAAATAGTGCCGCTCGATCATCCGGAAGTTCTGCACCGGACGCTCTCCCACCGTAAACTCCACACTTCGAACGTGTCAGGAAAAAGTCCGAGAAGCAGAGAGGTGGCAGAGCGAGTGAATAAAGAGGCATTACAGAATGGAGTTACTCTACAGATGTAGTATTATTCCCAAGAAAGTTTAAGGCACTACTAAGCCGAACACAATGTTTAACGTGCTGCCTTCTGTGAGTATTGCGTGAAGGATACAATAAAGCACCATAGAGTGGACACTGGCTGTACTACCAAGTAAACAACATAAAAATACGATTCTTGTGTTTAACAAGACGGCAGCTACACAGACATGTACACACAGAAAGGGTGAGGGGGCCACCCGTGATGTCATCGATGTAGGGCGATCATCATTACATGAACCTGTATTTTATTAATGGTTTCAGTTCATTTGTACAAAGGGTCTGGAACTGCCTAACTGAGGAACGTTCGGTGGAAGGAAGGGTGAACTCTGTTGAAATGTGAAAAACCAACATGATCTCCAAAAATTCTGTGCTCCTGCACACGGATGTTAAGCACACGAAATCCGTGTCCAGGAGCACGGATTTTGCCAAAATTCCGTGCTCCTGGACACGGAATTGTTTTCCGTGCTTCTGGACACGAAATTGTTTTCCGTGATGGACACACAGAAGTGCTCTCTCTGTACTCCCACAGCTCTATGTTTCCACAGTCTTGTGTTTTCTCAGGATTTTTCTCATTTCAAATATTTTTCCTAACTGACAGGTTAGGGTTAGGGATGGTTTTGGTCTGGGCATAGCTAGTATTCTTTCATTCATTATATGAATTTGATAGCCTATCAACCAACTGGAAAAGGATTATTTCTCAAAAATATGTCTTTAATGACAGGTTAAGGTTAGGGAATGTTTTGGTCAGGGCACAACTTCCATTGCTATAGCATTACTTTGCTTAGGATTAGCATTTGGTATGTATTTTCTAATGATAGAGTTAACACAGTGCTGTGGGAATATAGAAAGCACTTCCGTGTGCCCATCACGGAAAACAATTCCGTGTTCAGGAGCACGGAATTTTGGCAAAATCCGTGCTCCTGGACACGGATTTCGTGTCCTTAACATCCGTGTCCAGGAGCACAGAATTTTTGGAGATCAGGCTGGAGGGGTGAACTCTGTTGATGTTTCTAATGTGTGACCCCCCCCCCCCCCCCCCCCCCCCATTTGCTGATTGGACGGTTTTCGGGTAAATTAAAAAAAAAGAAAAAAAAGAAGGCCATCCCCCTCCCACAACTTGAGGTTCAGCCCGTCTGTACGAATGCAACTAGTATGAAGGGATAGTAAAACCAGGCCTAAAAGAAACCGAAAGATGACAGAACGTGTGAAGAAAGAGGCTTTACAGAACGGGGAAGCCAATGGTCATCGAGTTGTTCTTAATCAAAGGAACATTGTGCGGGCTCATTTTTCCAACCCTTGGTGTATCAGCTGAGTTAATGCTTTGAATCTATTCCGGTGATCATCTGAGCTGCCGGTAGCACTGATCTCATTTCCCAAATGTGAAGTGTTGCTTGAATGAAACAGCCCAAGGAAAAGTGGACGGATAACGGTAGTACTTCTTGAATAGAGTAATTATTATAGCGCTGAAAACTCACGTGGCTCCGACGGTGCGCAGCCGGAGGAACGCCGGGGTGAACTGATAACGGACAAAGCGGCCAGCGGTGGAGTCCACCTCTCCATTCTCATCATCCTCATCCTGCGGGTCTGTCAAAGCAGTCGTTTGAAAGTTAGAGTGAGCGCACACATCCACAAAAGTAGCAATCCAGGTGCCAGACAATTGCAGTGGACAGTGCGAGAGAGTGGTCTACACACTGGGTGGTGGTATAAGATCTAAAAATTGTACTTTATTGTTTAATAAGCAGCAATGACGAGGCCTGAGGAAGATGATCCCGCTAGTGGATCGACACAATGCCGATTGTCAAACAGTAAAGTTTATTTATTTGAAGCTCGTACCCAGTGTGCAGACCACCCTCTCACTTGGGTCAAAGCAGTTGGCAAAAAGGAAGATCCAGAGATGGGTTTAGGCATGCAGGATGTTAAAGGGGTATGCCACTATTTTGGGGCTCAATACAATACGTTGGCCAGGGTTTATAAAGGTGGCAAAGTGTCTTGTTTTTCATGTAAGCCATTGTCTTGCTTTAGGACAAGTTAAAAGAGGGAGCATGTCGCTAAGCTAGTGAAAGTCAATGCATCCGTGTAGCATAATACATGCTACAGTGATCCATTGACTTTCACTAGCTTAGCTACATACTCCCTCTTTTAACTTGTCTTAAAGCAAGACAACGCTTAGCATGAAAAATTAGACACTTTACCACCTTTATAAACCCTGGCCAACGATTTTAACTGTATTAAGCCCCAAAATAGTGGCATAACCCTTTAAGATGCGTTACATTCCAGCATTTCCCATATATCGACCATTATGTCGCACAGCACCACAGAATAAAAACTGAACGCCACAAATTCACCTGTCACACGTGTATGTCAATGGGGGATATACAGCAAACATAACATCTGTACTGCTTGTTTGGCCTGCCGCAGCACATAGTGCTGTTTGTATAAGTTAGTCTGGGAAACACTGCATGCTATAAATTGTGGTGATGTAAGAGTTCAACGACATTGTTATACTGTAAGCTTACTATGTCAAATGACATTGACTCTTTCCACTCTGATGAGTTGGGAATAAAACACCACCTACCACAATTTGGAGGTTTGGCAATTTCAAACAGAACTGTGTTGGTTTCCAGGTCACGAATCTTGAAGCGTATGAAGTCGATATTGTAGATGTTGTCCTCTGGTTTGCAAAGGTAGTCTGACAGGTAGAGTTAAAAAAAAGAAAAAAAAGAAAAGAAACAGTTTAAGGATGGGCAACAGAAAGCAGAACTACAGTAGTCTTTAGAGGTTACAGAAAATAACATTTTCAACAAAACCCTGTGGAATCCACTTTGCCTGTTAATCTACTCAAAGAACGTGGATCTAACTCTGATGGGTTGAAGTAATCATTCAACAGTTTCGACAGGTTCGTGCTGTGTTTGGGGTAGGCTACATTGGTAGGCTCTACATTGATTGTGCAAAAGGCTGGAAAGGCATAAGCGTTCTTGTCAACCCAGCAGGTAAAGCAGAACTTCAGCAGGTAAAGCCCAACGTCATAGCTGCACTAAGACACATTGAAACACTGTCATTAACAAATTATCCACATTAAATGGTGCTAAATTGCCGTAGCCTAAGCAACAAACAAGCTCAGTCACATAGCAGGTAGGCTGGCAGTGTAATTAGATGCCAGTTCAGCGGCAAGATCAGCATCACAACACTCGTGCAATGTAGCAATAGTAAAATGTGGTTACAGTCACTTATGTCCATGGGTATGGTTACCACCGGATTGTGGGTCAGAACTGAGCGGAATAGAGTTTGGTTGGCTTTCTTTCACAGAACACCAAGTGGCATGGGAGTTAATGTAGGCTACATAACCCAGAGTTTCGCTGCTAGTTTGTGTATTTGACCCCCACACTGAAATGTTTAGTTTTACAGCTAATGTTAACAATATGCTAACGTAGCCTAATCGGAAATCCTATCAGGCTAACTTTTACGTGTCGAGTGGTACGATACAACTGCTAGTAATACTGCATTGCCCACAATGGAAATTGAGTTTCTGAAGTGCATGACAGGTTTAGAATGTGTTGCAAAAGTTTCATGTCCTGGTCAGAAGTTCAAACATTTATTTATTTTTTACCACGGGTGACACAGCGAAGCCCGAGGACACCGTCTGGAGTAATGTCTTTTCCTTGTGCCCGTAGTTCATCCTCCGTAACAGGCCGTCTATCTGTCTGATTTTTTCGCGATTTCAACCTTTTTAAAACCCCTCCATCAGACTTTCGTTCCCTTCCTGGACCCACGGTGTCCGAGCCATTGACAGTGCTCGCCGAATCTTTTCGCGAGCTTTGACTGCTCATGTCGCCGATGTTTTCTATGCAGAGTTCGCCAGCTGCGTATGAAAAATGGAACTTCCAAGTCAAGATGGCGTCGCGCGTCTCTATGGAGAACCTATGCTGAAAAGACTAGCTAGTGATTGGGTAAAGGACATGTACGTTGCCATGGTTACTCTCAGACGTGCATGTACTTCCTGATTTGTAGCAGCTGCATCTGTTGTGCCAGCTTGGATGTGCCTTTAGGTGGCAATAATTCACAAAAAGTGGAATAAAACTACGTTTATCCATAAAGATAAACTAGGAGTATCCACAAGATCCACACCTGAAATAACTTTGGTTGAATATTCCTGCAAACAAACCTGCTGTTGCCCTCAAGGACAGATTAGCCGCCCTACTGCGTGGGCCTGACGGGCCAGGGCCAAGAGCCGAGGGGGACCTAAAGCCCAATGCCTAATGCTACACAATAATGAGACCTCCATGTCTGGTAGGCCCCTATATATTCTCATAGTGTTAAATTTGCATTTTAACTATCATAGTTTCTTTTTTTTCTTGTGGGAGAATCTCCCAAACTCCCACCAAACTACCCAACAACAAAAAGGCCCAGTTTAACACCCAAAACTTGGAACCTGATTCCATTGGAAAGGGGTATTTCTTGTCTTGCCCATGGAGCCATAGGCTACGTCCCTGGTATTGAAACCAATAATCACATCTTTGACTATCAAGCAATTAAGTTAATGCTTATATTATTATTTTAACACAAACGTTCTGACTGAGACCAGGTTCACTAATTCTAATCTCAAGAAGTCTCCATATGTTTGGGTATGCTTATGACAATATTCCAACTAGGCCAAGAGCCATCTTCAGAATGATCAGCAAGGATGACATGGTGGAATCGCGTGCCATGCTGATGCTGTTGAGTTAACTCAAGCATGTGCATCAACGTGACAAGGCCATGGACATGGTAGGCCTACTGGATAGTGAAAACAGGGAACCATGACCATTAGCATTAGGCCTACTTTGTTTTTATATTTTCAACATTTTAAATGAGACGTTGATGTGTGACATGCTTTAAAAAAGCTGAATGACTGTAATACATCTATTTTCAATCAAATATTGTCCAAGGAGAAGCAAAGAAACAGAGCTATGATTGACCCTTTACAATTGCAACATCTATATTTGAGTTATAAGATCTATTGTCCTTTAAGAAAACAGCACATTTTTAATTGACTAGATTAAAAGTAGACTATCCAGCTTTGTATTCAGCAAAGACAAGTTTGTGTAGTTCAGTGATTTCCAATATTAAATTGCATTTTGAGGACATTTTCAGCCAAACCAAAACAAAGCAGAACATCCTTTTCCCTCTCTTCCAAATGTATAGGCCCACCATAGGCCACATAAAATGAAGATACAGAGTGAAATAAACCATCCAGTCATGTTAGATAAAAATAGCACATTTATTAAAAAGAAACAGCAGTTGTTTGCAGTTCTCACTGGTGTTGTATTTTCAGACTTTGAGAACAGACTGCCAGGGAGGGGCGTGTTGGAGGTAGGGCTCGGGAGTGCATGTGGTAGCAATTCCTTCTTCAGTCCTCCTGTCCAGACATCCATGATGCAGAAGTAGCTTGCTCAAAAGGGATGGGTCTTCTACTTTTCTTTACAGCTTCAATTGCAAATGGAGCTGTGTGTTTTGTTTCATTTTATGAAAAACAAAGACGTGAAAGACAACAAAGACCAGTATGATGCTGAATTCACTGTAATTCCCCATCCACGTGCCAGTAAGTCTTTGGTTGTCATCTGAAAACTCCTTAACTGACATAAAAGGGTTGTCAAAACTGCATAACGCTCAAAATTCCTTAAATAACTAAACAAAAAGCATGCAGCCAAGAGTCAAAGAGAGAAAAAAATCACGTACCACAAAATGGTAAATTATGTATGCATGTTTTTTTTTTCATAAAAAAATCAAGGCAACAGGCAACAGAATTTTTAAAAATTACAACAAATGTCAGAAACAAAATGTTTAAAATTAACAGGCAGTGCAAAAAAAAGAAAAAAGAAAGAAAGAGAAAAGAAAAGATCAACACCTCACACACACACAATCACAACATCAATCATTCAAAACAAAACAAAATCCTGAGGAGCAAACATGGAGAAAAATATAAGCAACAAATCCTTTACCTTTGAAACTCATCACATACCCCATTTATTTAAATTACATATTTTTAAAAAGGCTAAAAGAAATCCTGGTGTTTGAACCCAAGCCTTAGTCTTAACTTTCTGACAACGAGTCAGAGTGTCTCTGTGTCTTTCTGTTTGCCTCATCACGAAATACTACTTCATTTTCTAGCACCTGCCTCAGTCAGAAAGGCCACTTTGTCACCGGAAAGCCAGCTATTCGTTAAAACAGAAACAATCTCCCAAAGCCACTCCAAAATAATATCATAAAGAACATTAACCTCTTGGCACACTTCAGCGAGTGTGATATTGTACCTTATATACACACACAGCCTGTGTAATATTTAATTTTTTATATATAGATATATATTTATTTCCACTTGCTTTAAAAAAAGAAAACATATATAAACAAAACAACCGACTTTGGTACTGATTTAAAATTAAATTAATCTGTAATTTCTTCAAAAGGTGCTTTCATTTTAACGATTGCTGCATGTTAAAACACAACTTTTAAAGTCCAAAATAATCCCCAACTTAACCTGCACGAATGATACTCTCCAAAAAGGTAAAAGGTCCCAGAAGGAAAGAAGGAAAGATGCAAGTAAGATATCTGGGCGCTAAAAAACTATTTCAAGTTCAACAGCATCAATGTGAGAGAAAGGACATGGTGGAGTAAATTTAGGTGGTTTTGTGGGGGGTGTGGGTGGTTCATTAGGAAACAGCAGAGGAAATAGCTAGCTTGGCCCGTTACTGTACAAGGATGGAAAGTGCGAGTCTGTGTTTAAGTCAAATCAGGCTGGTCAGGAATGAGAGGGGTGGGTAGATGGATGGGCGTGTATGAGTGACCCGTGACGGTAGGGATCGAAGTTGCTGGGTAGCCATACTGGAAACTCCTCATAACTCCATAGTGTAATAACCGTTAAAACTGACCAGACAACATGGCATAAAATCAATTATGAAATTGTGAATGCGGAATGCTTTTCAGAAACAAACGAGGCAGTCCAGCTGACAGAAAAACACTCAGTGTTCCGGGGAGTTCACAAACCTAAATGTTTCTCAGAACAGCATACTCAATACTGGCATCCGAGACAAAAAGCCCTTTAAACAACTGGTTTGTTCAGACAGCAGAACACCAACATCGGCCGTTTCGGGTGAGCTCTGAGGTGTCTCAGGAGAGAGGGTGCTCAGAAGTTGCAACCACACCTGAGAAGGCAGGTTGCAAATTCTAGAGACTGACCTCCCTGAAAGCCACGTCATGGGTTGGGGGATATCACAAAAAAATAAAAAGGTGTTTTTTAAAAGAAGCGATCAAAGGAAGTTGCAAAGGCAGTTGTGGTGATGCTATGGGTTAGGATAGAGACACCTTGGCAAAAAACACAGGGCACTAAACAAAACAAAAACGGGGGGAAAAAAGAGACGTCAACCAAAAGCATGGGTGTACAATACACGCATACAGCTTCACTTTCAGCAGCTGTATCTTTCGCCACCCCATCACAACGAGATCAGTCTAGCCTCACACACAGGAGTAAAACTGCCTGTTAAGTCAGCGTTATGTCTGCCAAGAGTCCACCTTATAGGAAAAACAGACACCAAATGAACAAAAACGTAGGAAACAGGCATGGGTGGGCATACACAAGGTGGGACAGTGAAATCTCAGCAGTGGGGTGAGCAAATGGACGTTGATGTAAAGGAAGGACTCGACCATTCCTGTTCAAAATTAATACAACCCTGCCAACGCTATCCAGCAACATGGTTCAGTGCTGACTGAGGAGGTCGGCAGGATGTTAGAGAAGCTACCTTCCTAAGTTACAGACACAACTATGAGGCAATATTTCAGATAAGAGATGCATCGCGGAGACCATTTACAGCCATATAAACCAGGTTGTGTGTGATAAACGTAATACGATGGCGCAAAGAAAAGCCCAATCCATTATCCACCAGAATTTTTTTTTCCTTTATAAATAGACCAAAGGTAAAGACACCAACAGCTACACTGGTAGCTTTTGCCACAAAATATATTATTCATGAAGTAGTACCTTATTTTCAAGCTAAATTCAACTAATCAGTCCTGGCACAAAGGTGTTCTGAGTTGTTGTGAATGTTGTAAGCATGTCAACAACTTGGACAATATGAGGCGATATAAAAAGGAAACAAACAAAAAAAAAAACTTGTATTTTTTTAAAAATTGCACAAGATGAAATTAAAGGCATGGCAATAACTCTTGGGGGAAACTTATTTTCTTTTCTTCTTTTTTAAAACTTTTCTGCCACATCAAAAAAGAAGACAAATTTTTCGGAGACTTCTGGTACCTTTCAGCGAGAGGCATGCAGATGTGACAATGGCCATCTAGAAGACCAAAGTAATGTACCTCCCTCCCATAACCCTTCACCAGTGACCGAATGGAAATACCAGCCGCTAAACTCGCTCGCCACACAGTCTTCTTGTATGCATGATCTGCTGATTCTAGTCAGACTCGACCAACCAGGTTGCTATAAGAGATCCACCCTCTCTGGTGTGTTCTGTGAAACGGTTAGCAGTCTCATTGAGGTACGCCTACGAGTGTGTATGCATGTCAGTGTGAGTGAGAGACAGTTAGGATTGTGCAGCTCTTGCTGTACCTTGGCAAAAGCCCAAAAACACACCTCGCTACCTCTCCCTCTTTCCCACCCCACCTCTCTCTCATCAGTCAGGCCTTCTGTGGAAGCAGCCAATGAAACCAAAGCTTCTGAAGACCACAGATCGAGTTGTTCTACCTTTTATCCTTCAAGATCAGCTGTTGAACATCAACACCTCCTCGTCTATATGCCCCTCCCACTCACCCAACCAGCCCCAAATCTCTCCCCACCACCCACCCCTATACGTCTGTGCAAATGCCACCCCCCCCCCTCAATCCCCCCCCAACCCACCCCTCACCAGCACCATAATGGTCCATCTGCTTGCTTGCTTGCCTTCCTACTATGCCCTTTCCTCTCCGCTCCTCCTCCTCCTCCTCCTCCTCCACCTGCCCTCCCTCCCTCCCTCCAGGGGTTGTCCACAGCTCCTCCTTCTCCTCCTTCTCCTCCTCCTCCTCCTCCTCCTCCACCTCCCCTCCCTCCCTCCAGGGGTTGTCCACAGCTCCTCGGCTCCTCTCACAGCCGGCAGAGGCAGAAGAGGGTGGGGATGAAGACTCCGAAGGCCACCAGGATGGGGAACATGAGGCTGCTGTTGTCGGCCGCGTAGGGGTTGGGTGTGCGCGGGCCCGACTGCACGCGGTTCTTGGAGGCGGCCGAGGCACCCTTGGGCACGCCGCCTTCCTCCGGCAGCTCCGCCTCCTCGGGCTCCTCCGGGTCCTCGGGCTGCTGCTTGTCAAGCATGCCAGGGTGAGGCTGCAGCTTTGGCACATCTGTGGGCGGAAAAATTAGATTAGATTATTATTATTTTTCTTTTTTTTTTTTCGTTTTATTTGTACTCAAAGATAGATTCAAACTTCCTTTTTTTAGTACATCTCATTAAAGTGCAATATAAGACAGTACATTTCCAATAGGCAAATGTGTAATAGAGGAGTGTGTGTACATGCATGCGAGTAAAGCCGGGCTTACACTGTGCGACTTTTTGCCCGACTTTGCCACGATTTTTCACTCGCACTACTTTTTAGGAGTTGGGTCGATTTCCTGCTCCATCGGAGGTCAATCGTGAGTCTCGCATTGTGTAGTCGTGTACATGGGGGTAACAACAAGCGTTTTCACCTCGTCTCATATAATGTGAGGACGTGAGTTGTGAGCTGTGAACTTTTAAATCATCCTCAGGCAGTGAGAGAAGGAGCTTAATACCCACGATTGAAAATTTCGCACAGTGTACGTATGCCCGCCTTTAGTGAGATAGATAGAGAGCAAGAGCGAGAGCGAGAAACACAACAAATGAGAGTGAAATTAAGACTAATGGACGTTTTGTAAATAGGGTACCCTCTCTTCACTCACAGTGGTCAATATGCCACGCTATTGAATTACAATAAATATTTTAGCAGAGGGAGCTCAGCATTTGGCTGGGCGCATTACCGAGGTGATGAGGGGTAAGCTTAGAGCTCTGGTGAGTGCTCTGGACAAAGGTGAAACTACCCAGTGGACCATGCCAACACCTGTTGAGCTGTTGAGCCAAACGGGCAGACTGGCAGCCCTTGATGTGGCAAAGATCCAACAGACTGTAAGCCCTTGGGGGCTGGATCAGCAAAAGTCTGTTGAACTTGGATGTGTCTGTATTGGACAGAGCTACAACCCAATAGTCTACTGACTGATAGATATGTACAGTTGTGCTCATATGTTTACATACCCCAGCAGAATAAACGCTTTCTTCGCGATTTCTCACAAAATATGAAGGATTACACAAAACCTTTTTTTTCACTCATTGCTAGTGACTAGCTTAAGATATTTATTAGCAATATTCTGTGTTTACTCTTTCAAAAGCATGATCACAACTAGAGGTGCTCCGATTGCTCGGCTGCCGATCATGACCGGCCGATAATGGCCAAAAATAGCCTGATCGGTGATCGGAAAAAAAACCGATCGAGAGATATTAAATTCCTCACGCAACCATTTGCCTTTACACCTGGCGCTGCATGTAGGCGCTGGCTCTGCACAGCTGCAACTGCACCAAAAGAAGGCATCTTTGCTTGTCTATAACTTTTCGCCATTCCCCCCTTCATTTCCACCATTCATAACCATATCTGCATCAACAATGATCTGATTTTCCGATCCATGCGCCGTTTACCTGAGTGACAATGTAATTTGCGATTGAGTACTCGCCAGTGAGCCATGTTACGTTATAACCTGTGTAGTTGCCTTGGTCAGCACGCGACAACTTCACGTTGTCAGCACAAACATGTCAATTATTGTTTTCAAAGTTGTAATTGGCAGTCAGTCGATTAGTTTGATAGTCGCTGAAACGCCAAACGGCGACAGATGTGGTTAAAACTTGAGAGAGAGATTCAGAACGGTAGTGGAGCACTGCAACTGTGGACGGTGACAGAGAGGGGAGGGGCTCTCCTCACGAGGCTGCTCATTTAAAGCGACAGGTTGTTTTTTTCTCGTATGTGGAAGACTATTTGATGTAATGTTTCAGTTTCAATTCAATCTTAAATAGTTTAGTTATTCTATGCAATAACTTATACATTGATTAATACTGTAGACTGTATTACCAACACTAGTCTGAAAGATAATAACAACAACAACAACAACAACAACAACAACAACAACAACAACAACAACAACAATAATAATAATAGCCTAATAATAGACATGTGCAAATTAAGATTGATTGGTTTATGGGCAGAAATGGTATTCAATAAGGATAATTAATAGGCTATTAAAAAAATAGGAAATCATTTTTGTGATCGGCAATGATCGGTAATCGGCAGATAAAGATTTTTGGTGATCGGTATCGGTGATCGGACCCAAAAAATGGTGATCGGAGCACCTCTAATCACAACCCAAACTACCCAAATGACCCTGTTCAAAAGTTTACAGACCCTAGTTTCTAATGCTGAATATGGCCCTGTTTAACATCAGGGACCGCTCTAAATTGTTTGTGGTAGTTGTGGATAAGGCTCTTAATGTTCTCAGATGACAAAACAGCACATTCTTCCTGGCAGAATGGTTGTTTCCTATAATATTTTTGGGTGTCTTGCTGGAACCTCACATTTGAGGTTTCCCCTGAATGGCTCAATGATGTTGAGATCAGGAGAGTGAGACGGTCGCTCAAAAACTTCATTTTATTCTTTCTGAAGCTAGTGACGGGTTGATTTGGCTTTCTGTGTTGAAATATTGTCATGTTGGCATGTCCAAACAATGGACCATGTGCCGTTTCAAGGCTGATGTGTGTCAAGTTTCCTCCAGTATTTTTCACAGGGCAATGTATTCATCATTCTGCGAGTATGGATCAAAAG
This sequence comes from Engraulis encrasicolus, assembly GCF_034702125.1. Lineage (NCBI taxonomy): Eukaryota > Metazoa > Chordata > Actinopteri > Clupeiformes > Engraulidae > Engraulis > Engraulis encrasicolus. Next base: position 10,404,374 of record NC_085859.1, read on the forward strand.
TATAATGCATTTGTAACTCAAATGTCCCCATGAAATCAGTGGTCCATGACCATGTTTCACAGAAGGGTATGGTGTAACTTTCATCATAGGCTCCATTGACTGTTCTCCAAATGGTACTGTTAATAGTGGCCTAAAAAAGTTCCATATTGATCTCATTTTTCCAAATAACTTTGTCACAGGCATTTTGATGCTTCTCACTGTGCTATTTGGTGTATCATTATGCAAAATAACATGTTTGCATTTTTGTGGTAATGGCTTTCTCCTGGCAACCCCCAACAGCCCATCTTTCCTCAAGTGCCTCTTTCCTGTACAGTTTAAAACATTTTTTCATGTTGTCCTATATTTCATCTGAAGTTATTTTTTGGTTGTCCTATGCCTCCTGAACAATTTCCCTTGCAATGATCATTTCAATGCAATGATTCCCTTGCCCATTGGCTTGATTCCAACCAAACTCCTCATATTGCATTTCTGAATTGAAATTCCAACGGTGCCAACATGACAATATTTCGACACAGAAAGCCAAATCAACCCGTCATTAGCTTCAGAAAGAATAAAATGAAGGTTTTTGAGCGACCATCTCACTCTCCTGATCTCAACATCATTGAGCCACTCAGGGGAAACCTCAAATGTGAGGTTCCAGCAAGACACCCAAAGATATTATAGGAAAAAACCATTCTGCCAGGAAGAATGTGCTGTTTTGTCATCTGAGAACATTAAGAGCCTTATCCACAACTACCACAAACAATTTAGAGCGGTCCCTGATGTTAAACAGGGCCATATTCAGCATCAGAAACTAGGGTATGTAAACTTTTGAACAGGGTAATTTGGGTAGTTTGGGTTGTGATCATGCTTTTGAAAGAGTAAACACAGAATATTGCTAATAAATATCTTAAGCCAGTCACTAGCCATGAGTGAAAAAAAAGGTTTTGTGTAATCCTTCATATTTTGTGAGAAATCGCAGAGAAAGCGTTTATTCTGCTGGGGTATGTAAACATATGAGCACAACTGTACATTTGCTTTTCATTCATTCACCATTTCAGGGACAAAAGGACAGCCAGGAATAGGCTGGTTGGCCAGATCGACTTGAATATGAACGTCAAAAAGCAATGACAAAAACAGATATAGCACGAGTCATTTCATTGTAGAGTACGGAAAATCCCGATTAGACAGAGCACCATGATGCTTCTGGAAACTTGTATGTGGTTAACCACATAACACAGTAATGCAACATTTCTAAAACAGCACCGACCCAAAAGCACCTAGATTTTTTTTTTTTTCACTCACCATCTGATGTCCCCTTCATCACGTACAGTGCGCATACTTTGGGGTTGTCGTAGTAACCCTACAATAAAAAATTCAAATATTGTCAGATTACCCAAGATTAACTTTCAAACAACACTTTCATTGGCAATTTATTAACATTTCCCATGACTTATATGAAAATTGAAGCCATGTCCACGTTCCTTCACAAATGAATGGTTAACAAAATAATGTACAGTCCAGCATAAGCTTGGGCTAAATTAGAAAATGGAAATTCAACTTCTGATAGCTTTTTAATGGGTTAAATGCACAGCATGTAAACGGAAATCACTCAAAAGACTCTCTTTGCAACGGGATAAAATGTAGATCATTAGATCAATGCAATGTAATTAAACAAATTGGATTTTACTTTTTCAAAAAAAAAAAAATGTTAGCAATCCTATTGTAAAAAGAGCTATGATGCTAACCAGTTAGTTTCCCACTTATCTATGAAACAAAAAAAAAATACCGGATGTTTCAGAGAGCATACGTCTTATCTAGTGCATCACTGAGGTTTTGCACAAGAAACAAGCAGTACCCCAAAGAGTACAAGCAGTATCCGAAAATAGTTAAAGCAGTACGGCCAACGATTGCTTACCTTCACAAATTCTACTGTGAGTTTGCCATTGAAGGTTGAGACTTCCCTCTGCACGCTCAGCTTGCCCCTTTTTATGGAGAAGGCCACAATCTCGTCATGCGCTGTGCTGTGGCCGACGCGCTCAAAGATGTCTAGATCCTTCACTACAGTGTGACCGTTCAGGCGCACGTCGAACACCTGTGGAGAGAGTTAAAGACGGTGAAACAAAAGATTAACCCATAACAGATTAACCCATTTTAGCCTGATGACTCATATATGTTGAGATTTTAGTTTTTTCAATAAAAATGTGGGTATGTTAGAGCTGAATGAACACATTCTAATGCAATATGAGGGTCTTTAGGGTTTATATGCAACTTATGCCATGCTTTTATGTGCATTAGGTTTTTATAGGCTGAGGGCATCTTTCCCAACAAGGGCTTAGGCATTCAGCAGGGTTTTTTTTGCAGTTGCTTTGGGCATCAATGGGTTAAGCTGAGGACACTGACTAAGCGCTTAGCTAATGCTTAAAAGGAAAGACTGACACTTTCCAGACATGCCAGATTCATTGTTTAAGTTCCATATACAGTACATAATGAAATAATCCTTCCACTGTAGCAGTTGATAGATACATCCAATTGTTGAAACGTGGTGGACATAGAAAAGTGCAAACCCACAAACTAATTCAAAAACCACACTTATCCATTCAATATCCCGCATCAAAGGATACATGTGGTTCTGAATGAGCAAATTAAATATATTGATATACAGGTTGCGAGACAACATTGAACAGAAAATCACAAACCGTAAACAAACACACTGACAGGGCAAGTTTTGGTGCAGAGGCCCAATAGCTAATATGTTTATAGCAAATAGAATATTAGCTGCCGGCCCAGTGCACTCGCCTGCCATGCGGCTGACCCGGGTTCGATTCCCGACCCCTCCCCATCTCTCTACCCATTCACTTCCTGTCTACCTCTCATACTGTCCTGTCCATAATAAAGTCTAAAAATACCATTTTAAAAAAAAAAGAAGAAGAAGAATATTAGCTGCTGGGAAATAGTGGAGGAGAATGTCACACTGCAGTTCATCACTGCATCTCACATATCTACGACCAACACTGCTGACTACTGTGGGCTGTGTGTTGCAATCACAAAACTGGAGGACAGAGATAAAGGCTATAAAAAGCATCACAGATGGACCAATACATTTCTACCCTGGCCTGACCTTTTTTGATTGACTTTCATAGCTAGATGTATTCAGGTGTGATCGTATCATAAAGGAATGAGAAAATAAATAGAGGCCACAGCACTTCCAATGCACACTCCCTGTTTAATTCACTGCTCCTAACATACTCGAATGATGCGAGAGTGAAAGTGAGTGAGTGAGAGTGAAGAGTGAAAACATAGAAGTAACGCACAGTGTTCCGTACAGCGCCACCTCGCAGAATGGCGTTTCCGCAATCAAAACAATGCCATTCGGTGTGATGGCAACCATCACACGTATTGAATGGCTCATGTGAAAGAGGACGTTGTCGTCTTCAAAATAAGACCACATCGACTTACAGTGGAACATTGTGGTTAATGTATGGGTTGATTATTTGTGCTAAGTGCCGGTTAGCCATGAGCGGCTAGCTTCCGTCGGCCTGAACAAATAAGTAACAGTATTCCGTACATCTGATTTACCTTAAAATGCCGCAATAGCAATGGTTTTCATGCAATTATAATGTTGGTGTGTTTGTTTGTTGTCAAACTATCCCTTCAAAACAGAGTTTGAATGACTACAACACGGTAAAGATAACTTTGAAAGCAACATGCATGCTAGCCGGAAGTAGCTTGTTGCAACCTTGTTGCAACAAGCTACATTGCAGCCAAGAACGGCACTTCCGTACGCGGTTGCTATGCTATTTTTACCGTGTTATATTCACTTAAACTCTTTATGGAAGGAATAACAATTAGTTTAGCACTTCACAAACACATACACATTAGATCGTGCATGAAAAACATTGGTAGTGCACCGTTTTAATGTACTGAAGTTGTACGGAGTACTGTTACTTATTTGGTCAGATGTGTTCGGAATACTGTTACCTATTTGATTTAAATCAATCAACCCATACATTAACCACCGCAAGTCTAGTTGGTCTTATTTTGAAGACGACAACCTCCTCTTTCAAATGAGCTATACAATAGGTGTTATGGTTGTCATCACACTGAAAAGTTTGTTTTAATCGCGAAAACGGCATTCTGCGAGGAGGCGGCGTACAGAACACTGTGCGTTGCTTCTACATGTGTCCAAGACCAACAAATGTGTCCGTCAATTCTGGTCTATTTCCATAGAGCTGAAAGCATTCAACCACTAGACCTTCAAAAGATGCACAGACCTACTTTCTTCTCAAGGGACTAATGTGAAGGTTAATGCTAGTGATATAGTCACGTGATAAGA
>NC_085859.1:10408788-10481147 GCF_034702125.1 Engraulis encrasicolus
AAAACTTAGTAATAGAGAGACAACTATGACAATATAGACAACGGGGCACACATGTCCCTTATACATTATGCAGTCTATGTACAGTATATCTCATTAATTAAACATAATCTAATTTACCAGGCCCTAAGACTGGAAGGTGAAGGGCAGTCTACGGTCTTGCCAGTTTGCTGTTAGATTACTGTGTTATTCTAAGTATCGGGGATCAAAAACATAATCTGCGCTTATCATCAGTGTGATTTCTGGTAAGTTGTGATAGTGGCTGACTTTTACGGGAAGGGAACGACCCTGAGAATGGGTCAGCTGCGGAATATTGCAGCGGGACAGTCCTGTCACAACCAGGCAAGCTACAGTAACTAGGCAATAAGCAAAGGGCCCCCAGATGAAAGGGGGGGGCTGATACTGACTGGCCCTGACTCGTATTCAAATGACAGAGATGACAAGTGACAAGTGAATGTGGCAACACTTTCCTAAATTCAATTGCCGAAAAAGATGACAGTGCTAGCGATCAAAATCTGTCTTGAGGGGGCCATGTCCATTAGTCTGAAGAGACAATTCCCTCTTTGCTTAGGGCCCCCAAATACTGTGCCTTGAAATGGCCCTGCAGTGAGACAACACAAAGTGAGACCCCTATAAAACCTGAACACCTGTGGAGACCAATCAACTTGGTTTGGACACTGAGACGCCTCAAGCACACTGCGAGCATGAGATGTAAGCTTAGCGTGTCCGGAGGTATCCGTGATCAGTCCTACATGGTTAGAATACATGAAAACAGATCATCTCTTGCAGCGTGGCACATGGACGGGAGCGCGAGCGGGAGGGCAGACATGTCTGCGATGCTCCTCAACCTTCATGACCTTTGCTCTTGACCCCAGGCAGTTTGGCCCTGTTGTTAACATCTACTGTTAGGTGCTGTGTAAGGCTGTTTATATGACAATTATTTGGAAACACTTTTGTGATGTTGACTCGGAATGGTCAAGAAAAAAGAAACACAGATCAAATTTGATTCAGTTTTAAGTATTGGCTCACGTATTTTGATTGGAAATGTAATTCTGTTTTTTTCTGTTTTTTCACGTTATTTATTTATTTATTTGTTATTTTATTTTTTTCCTGATATTTCTTTAGGGGCTTTTATGCCTTTATCTGATAGGACAGTCTGAGATGGTGACAGGAAGCGAGTGGGACAGAGAGACGGGGTGGGATCAGGAAATGACCCCGGCCGGACTCGAAGCGGGGCCCCCGTGGGCATCCAAGCTCAAATGTGGGGGGCTTAGCGCGCTGCGCCACAGCGCCCCCGTTATTTATTTATTTTTAATCCATGTTTATTACGTCACCATTGTATCTATTCCAAGAGCCACCAAAAAATGTAAAATATATATATATATTTCCTCTTATTTCTTCTAGTTTTGGACACCAGTGCACACCCACCACCACCACCACCACCACCACCACCACCATGTCTCCCGTGAGGTCGCTCAGCTGCGTCCTCCTGCTGGCCCTGCTCCCACTCTGTCAGGGGCAGACCAGCACCACCGCATTCGTATCGGGACTCCGTGCCTACAACCTGAGCCACGTAAACGGTGCCCCTCCGGATGCCTTTGTTGAAATAACCCTATCAGGCACCATCTGTGGCAGGTCAAATGCCATTCTTGACAACGCCAACCCTGTCTGGGACACCACCATGATTGGGTGCAGAAACGCAAAGTATGGACAATATTTTGTGCTTTATGTGTACCACTGGGAAGCTAATAGAAATCGACTGCTGGGCATGTGTCCCCATATCATAGAAGCCAAAGAAGCTAAAGTTGAGTGCAGAAGTGCTAGCCTGTCAATTGACTTTGAGTATACGATGTGATCCTTGTAATCAAATCCTTTTTTGATTTGTGTGAAGTTGACATAAATAGGACATTTGTTTTCTTGAGCCTAAATTAATGAATTATTGTTTGAACAACATTATGAAAAAGTTCCAATAAATCATGAATTCAACAAAGCCCTTGTTGTGTTTTCTTTAATTGTGTTGACATTACCTCCTTAACAAACTATGTCAAAGTCCTTATGGCATTCATACAGAAAAATCAAGCTTCTCTTACTAAAAAGAGATCAGGATTGTTTTTGGGTTTTTTTGCACAGAGCACAGATAAGCACAAATACAGTATGGACAAATAAGGGCAAGTTCCTTAATTTCCCCCCGGTAATCAATAAAGTTACTCTACTAAATAACACAATGGTGTTGATCAGCTGGAACTGAGGTCTTAGTTAGGGAGGAGGGAATTGTAAACAGCTCCAAATTCCTGTCAGAGTTGCCACAAAACTTTGGACCCCCTGTTAGAAATGTGAAGATTAAGAGAAACCTAATCTTTCCTAATTACATTCAACCTATGCATACACCTAATGAACAAAAGAATGGGCTTCAACAGAATACATTTTAGGCTCTGGGATGTCCCAGCCAGAGTTCCGAACTGAATCCCATCAAACATCTCACGGGTGATCTGAGGAGAACTGCACAGGAGATGCACTTGTAATCTGTCAGATTTGCAGTGCTTTTACGAAAAGGAGTGGTGGACAAATATTGCCAAATCAACATGTACCATGCACAATAGACTCTCACCCAAAAAAAGACTAAGTGCGGTAATAAAAGCAACAAAGTATTAGCTCAAGGGTGTGCATATTTATGCAATTGGCATTTTTTATTGGCTACTTTTTCTATTTAAAGCTTTGAGTTTGTTTTTCAGTTGCATTGAACAGTTTAGATTAAAGGTGGAAAATTCTTAAACTATTTGTCTTTCTGTCATTTTCTACATCACAAAAACCTGGCATTGGAACAGGGATGTGCAGACATTTTTAACCACTGTACAGGACATTAGTTACAATTCCTGATACAAAATCCTGCACTTTCACACACTTCCCGTTTATCAGATGGAGCACAAAAAACGTGTACTTACTGTAGGGTAAAAGCAAACTGATAGGCTTTTGGCCCGACCATGTGAACAAACCAGCTGTGTGATCCTGCTGTACAGAAACCATACAGTGCCACCCCTATAAAAGCAGAACACTTGTGGAGACCACTCAAGTTGCTCTGGACACAGAGAGAGGTAAGACCGTCAGCCTTTCTGTGTACTCTCGTCATTAATTTGCCATGTCTTGAATTTGTGTGTTTTTGTAAACAGTATAAGACACCATAGACACACGGCCTTTTCAGTTTTGTTGTAACATTTCACGCTACCTTTTTTGCAAGGCTCCTGTTCACGCATGAGACTTGGTCTCATTGGAAATCTCAAACATTGCGGACAACTGACTATCATTCAAAACACTTTCTTGATGCAGATCAGGACAATTGTGGGCAGTCAGATGTCATAGTGGATCTTGGAATAGCCAGTTTTGGTCCCATATCATCTATGGTTGAACACGCATGACACTTGCACTGGCCCACAGGGGCGGAGCTATAGGAGGGACGAGCAGGGCATTTGCCCCTGGGCCCAGGGCCCTCTCGTATTGACAGTGGGGGCCCTATTGTAACCTCGGCAGGCTGTATGAGGGGCCCTTTCAGTGTTTTGCCCTGGGGACCTCTGTGCAATTGCTCCGCCACTGCTGGCCCACATTGTTTTAACCGCAGCACCATACAATGCTACGTCTGTGGGAAACCCTGAACTTATAAGGTAAACTACAGTATTTGCTTTTTTGTCTACTCTTCTCGTTTCTTCCAGGTTGTGGACACAAACGTCATGTCTGCTGTGAAAGCTGCCATCTTCCTGCTGGCCCTGGGCCTACTGGCCCCGTCCCCACTATGCGAGGCCAGAAGTGCTTTCGTGTCAGGACTCCGCGCCTACAACCTCAGCTACAAAGGCTACCCCCTTAATGCTTTTGTCAAAGTAACCCTTGGAGGGAGGGATTGTGGCAAGACGGTTGTCGTTGAAGGGAATTCCAACCCCATCTGGGCGAACAGCATGATTGGATGCGCAAACCCAAGAATTGGAAGCATGTTTACGCTCTATGTGTATCATTTGCATGAATTGAATATCACTCAAGAGAAATTGCTGGGAATGTGTCCTCATATCATCGACAAGAACAAAGACGTAGTCAAATGCAGAAGTGCTAGCCTTTCAATCGACTTTGAGTATTGGTTTTGATTAGTGTGAATTTGGTCAAGAAACGTAGCGTATACTTTCAGAAATGTGCTGTATGTATTTGCATGATTGCCTGAATTCAAAATCATGAATTCTTGTGTTAAAGCATTTCAAAAACGTTGCAATAAATGCTCAGCAATACTCTAAAAATTGGTTGTTGTTGTTGTTTTTTTTATTTTGTTGCCATTACCTTTTTCAAAGTACTCAGTGGACAGCCTCCTGGTCTGTAAACAGGAAAATGAAAAGCTTTCCTTGAGTTAAACATTGATTCGTTACATTTTTTTTTGGCATGGAGCAGGATTTTCGCTACATGGTACTGACTGAATTTAAATATTATAGTCAAAACATGTTAAGTATATTATAGCCAATGATTAAACAAATACACCATCAAACATTGAACAATCAATGAAAAACATAGCTCTGAAAAAAAACATAGCTTTCATTCTGAAATGCTTTTGAAATAGTCACTAAAGTGTAACTTCCAGTGCAGTTACTTACCACCCAGACAGGCCTTAAAGGACAACTTCAGTCAATTTCAACATGCAGTTATAATGCTCACACTACCCTGGACTTGTCAGTACGTGAAAAAATGTTTTCTTTTTCTCCAGCCTTTTCTGAGATCCTGGTCATTGTAATGGGGGCAGCTGTTTGTTTACATAAAAAAAACATCTTGATTTATTCCCAAAAACATCCAAGAGGTTATGCAGACAACTAGCAAATTAGCCTTTCGGGAAAATATTTGGGGTAGGCCTATATTAAGAATTTAAAACATGTAAACAAAGGCTGCCCCCATTAGAATAGCTCAGATCTCGGAAAGGGCTGAGCCGAAAAATGCAGCATTACCGGGAACTGACAAGTCAAGGGTAGCGTGAGCAATACAACAGCATATTGAAATTGGCAGATGCGCTCCTTTAACTACACTGAATGTGTAGTTTAAATACTGTAGTATGCACTTTGTCATAAAAAAAAAATCTCAGCCTTCAAGTGTGAGGATATAATTCAGACATACAAATTGCATCTGAAAGGCAGCTGAATAGGCCGCTTGAAGTGCTGGGACAAAATAATTCTGACATCTATTCTTCAAAAAGTGTGCTAGAAGTTCTCTGTGGACATTAAACACCATTACACATTAGTGTATCTTCTTATGAAGTCATATCAAGGTGCATACGTGTGCAGTACAGTACATACAGTAAACAGGCACTGTTGGAATAAGTTGCACTTAGGCCTTGGTTGGTTACATGTATGCAGTATTCTTAAAAATAGGTAATATATTATATTAACCATTTAAAAAAATATCTGCATAGATATCATAAAATGTATCATGTTTTGATTCTGTTTACATGGCATGTGGACAAAAAAAATCACCATTGAGAGGTGTATTTTAGAAATCTCCAGTCAAGGGAGCTAAAAGTCTGTTTACCGGTGAAAAAAAGGAATGAATTAATGAATTAAATACTGGGTAAACAGTTAGGGTGGTTAGGGCGTCACACTTCTAGCCCAAAGGGTGCCGGTTTGACTCCTGACCCGCCAGGTTGGTGGGGGGAGTAATTAATCAGTGCTCTGTCCCATCCTCCTCCATGGCTCAGTTACCCTGAGCATGGTACCGTCCCGCGGCACTGCTCCCTTGGGGCGGCCATTGGAGGCTGCCCCTTAGCACGGGTGAGGCATGTATGCAATTTCCTTGTGTGCAGTGAACACTTGTGTGCTGTGGATTGCTGTGTCACAATGACAATGGGATTTGGAGTTTACAAATGACAATGGGAGTTGTATAAATGTTTACAAATGATATCCATATACTCATGAACGGCGTGACGTTTTCCATGTGCGTTACGCCCATTTGTGGGGGAAAACAACCCATGCAAGTCAATTGGTGATGATGGGGCTTAATAAATGAAAGATACAGACCTGTAGACAAGCATTGTTCACTCGCAACATGCCGAAAACGTGTTGTGTTGCAGGCTGTTCAAATCATATAGCCAAACAGCCGTGGCTGAAGCATGGAATGTGTTCATTTAGGATAGCCGATGTAGCATATAAGTCAATGAGACATTCGGTTTGTTTTCACCCATAAAGGGGCGTAACGCAAATTTAAGAGCAAAGTACCCGGATGGCCGTTCATGAGTATACGTGCAAACCGGGTGTCCGTATTGTGCCCTCCCACATCACGTCCAAGTGACATTCAGCGTCTGCCGTCTCCCTTTACCTGCCCTCTGCAACCGGCTGACATCATGACGCGTCACGGCCCAGCAACCCAGCAAATTTTTTTTCTGTTTTTGAATCTAAATAAGACATATATAACATTGTTTTTATGGTAAGTTTTGCACATATTTTCAAAGTTCAGTTTGTATACATCACACACAAATAGGTGGATTGGCCCATAACACCATTATGTCCAGGCAGTACAGCATTTTACTACTATTGGCTCATTTTGGACAGCCATCTTGGATTTACCCCATAAAAATGACCTTAATGACATTGAAATTTGGGGCACCCCTTCTGAAATGATGGAGAACACCCTAAGGAAGGTCTACACCGATTTTGGTGCTTCTATCCAGCGTGTAACGATTAGGCCCTTTTTGGACGGTAAGATCCCCAGCTAAAGGGAAGGACTATATCAGAGCCTGTAATCGGTACCGGTATTCACAAAGTTCTCTATACCTCGTTTTTGAAAGTAATGGTCCACATTTGATTGCAAACAGTGTGTTAGGACTTCGAATTGGTTTAGCAGTAGCTGTAGCTAGTTGCTAATACAAATGAAGGCAAACTGTGCTCTGCTGGCAGCTAACTATACTCATGAACGGCCATCAGTGTTGCCAGATTTTCTACGACAAATAAGCGACTGACGTCCTGAAAACAAGCCCAAAAGAAGCGACTGACGGGCGTAGTGAAAACAAGCCCAAAATAAGCAACCGGAGGGGTGGGTCGTCAGTCGCGTGCCTAGTCAGGGAAGACCTTGCTCTTTGCGGGGGTCTGCGTGGCAGCTAAAATCCCCTCAAGTGACCACAGAAAGTGGGAGTTAACAATGCTGTAGTAGGGTCACTTGTAAGGATGAGTGAGAAAAAACGAGTTGCCATTGAGAAACACATTCAAATGACCGGCAGAGCAGGAGAAAACAGCAAGCCCAACCCTGAAAAGAGCAAGCCCAAAAAAACGCAACCCGCGACTTTACAAAATTCAAAGCGACTGCTCAAAAAAAGAAGCCCAAGGTCGCTTATAATAAGCGGACTTGGCAACACTGACGGCCATCCGGGTACTTTTCTCTTAAATGTGCGTTACGCCCCTTTATGGGTGAAAACAAACCGAATGTCTCATTAAGGGCGTTCATGATGGCGTTTTTTTGACGAGGTTGAAAATTTGCTAGGCAGCGAGCATGCTCACTGTGTCCGCGTGAAGCATCCTGGTTAGAATTGCCGTTCACGACGCAGTTGAAGGGAGTGACCTCTGCTTGGCAGTCGTAACAAATGAGCATGCTCGCTGCCTAGCAAATTTTCAACCTCGTCAAAAATACGCCATCCCGAACGCCCTTAATGTCAACTCTCGCTCAAAACAAGCTTGCAGAACATTCGTGTAAATAATTTGGCTGATCTCTTGAAACAGACAATAAAAGTAGGGTAACAAACAAAGTAGGCTACCCAAACCATTTACGATGCAGTAGCGGCCTACACAAATGCCGTGTCGTATTTCATTTTAGCGTGGTTTGGCATAGGCCTATCTCTTGAAACAGATGTGCCAAACAAACGTAGCCATAGCCTACTCAACGATGCAGTGAGCTCCAGTAGGGATTTCATTTTATTTACATAGCCTAATAAATGAAAGCGTCAGCTAAATGCAATGTAATGTAGCCAATGTAGCCTAATCCTAACTGCATAAACTCCTATGTTTATACAAATGCCTTATCATGTCATTTTATTATGGTTCATCTCTTGAAACAGATGACACTAAAAGCATAAACAAAAGCAGACCTAGCCAACGATGCAATACAAATTACGTTTCTTGCAATTTCATTTAATTGACATTAGCCTATCCAAACCTCGAGGTGATCTCTGGTAAGTTGTCCACCGAGTCCATGGCACAATGTGGTAGCAAATGTAGGATTCACCTTCTATTTATAATGTCGGTAAATCCATCTGGTGGCCATATTAGGAACTGCACTCTGCATATCAATTCATCCCCACTTCTGTAGATCTAACATTAACACATGGATACTGGTCTGTAATGAAACACTGATAAGGTCTGTAATGAAACACTGAAATTGCGGTGATAGTTTTCTGTTGTCCAAGTACCTCAGTTTTAACTTTGCCTGTGACCTGACAAAAAATAGGTGGTGTCATGATGACAGACAAGGCATATCGGATTGTAGAAAATGTATTAGGCCTAAATAATATTTGGAACAAGGTATACATCAGATTTCAAGGAGTGAAACTGCTACAGTGCCAAATCAACACAATGATGAAAGACAATTGGTGGTTTGCATGTTTTTAAACTGACTGCATTTTGTCATTTTACATTTCGTTGTTTTGCATACTTAGGCCTATTCATTCTTGGTGTGGTTTGCTGTCACACTGGCTCATGTTGCTGTGCATCATGTTGCATTGTTTATCATGGTTTGTTTTGCTGTGCTGCTTGATTTTACATTTGCATGCTTAGATTTGATCTGCGTGATTTGAGTGTGCTGTCCTCATTATGCTCTCTGCCTGCTTGCCTCCCGGTGTCTGCAGCAGTTTCACTCCTTAAAATCATTAACATTGTATGTGCTAGTGCTTATAGATGTATCCCTAAAATAAAGTGTTACCAAAACTACTTAAAGGGACACTGTGTGAGATTTTTAGTTGTTTATTTCCAGAATTCATGCTGCCCATTCACTAATGTTACATTATTCATGAATACTTACCACCACCATCAAATTATAAGTATTCATTATGACTGGAAAAATTGCACTTTTCATACATGAAAAGGGGGATCTTCTCCATGGGTCCGCCATGTTGAATTTCCAAAAATAGCCATTTTTAGCTGCAAAAATGACTCTACTTGGACCATACTAAGAAATATGTGTTTATTATTTAGTAAACTTTCATGTAAAGATCAAATTTGGCAATAAGTACAGTAACGAAGTAAAACTACTGAGTTACGTTCCACCTCTGGTGAATCACTGCTGTTTGGCAGGACAAATGACAGCCTGACTCATCCCATGAGCTTCAATTGTATTTTTGTTTTTATTCATCATAGGTCTACTGCAGGGCTTGACATTAACTTTTTTGCTTGCTGGCCACTGTGGCTACTGGCTAGTGGTTTTCCCAAGTCACTAGGCATCCAGCTATTCTACTAGCCACAAATTTGATTTTTTTTAAAAATGTATCACACAAAAAATCATGACGCTGTACATCTAACCTCAAGAAGATGCAAGAAGATGAGTGCATGGGTTTCTACATGAAACAAACAAATAGAAACGGAATAACTGAGCTTTTTCTTGAACTTAAATACAAACAATTGATACACAAGGGGCAAAGTGCAGAATATACTATAGAATAAGCTACCTGCCAAATTGGCTAGTGACACTGAAATTGTTACCAGTCACAGCCAAGTTTTACCAGCATTTGGCCGGTTGGCAGGTGCCAGTGTCAAGCCCTGGTCTAGTGAGCTTTGTTCATTGTTAATTTTTGTATCCTACTCAGTCCCTCCAGTTTTTCGCGATTCAGCGATCGCGTGGATTCATGCAAATTCAATGATATTCCGCATAATTTCACGATGCCACGTAATTCCTGTAAAGCCGCATTTTTCCCGCAAAATTTTCCCCTTTGTCCCCTTCAACATTCTGTGGAGTTTATTGATTTATATTTGCGTCCAAAAAATAAAAATGTGACTACAATACCAATTAGGAGACGAAAACAAATAGGAAGCATTTTTTGTTAATATGTCACTGAAACATTGAAAAAGAATTGCCTGCTATTTCGCAAGTCGACCCTCATCTCAGCTGCTCCGCGTCTCTCGCCTCCCCTCCCTCACTATACACGCAGGCGTCGGACACCCGTGACCTTTTTTTTAACAGCAGTAGGCCTAGCCTACTTTTCAGTGCAATCCTGGCTGGAAAAAGTATTATTGCCCATTTATCCATGACGAAGAAGTGTATGCAGTCATGAAATAGTGGCGGTGCTGTCGCACAGTAGCAAACATCTTACGTTAGGCCTACATTTTTGCGCAACTTCTCCACTCTCCCCTGTCGCTTTCATGAGCATGCTACCCGACGGTCGTTGTCTGATCTTTTTTCAATGTTCGCTATGTTTGTAATTTAAGGGTCTATGTCTATGCGTAGGCACAAGCCTTCTGATAACAATCACTGTAGTGCCGATCGCAAAGGATTCGGAAGTGTGGATAGGAAGTGAACGGCCCTTCCACGCTTTCACTGTGTTATTGCAATAAAGTCTTGCGAATCCATGCAACCATGCACACAACCATGTCAACGAGAGCGTGTATGCCATCACAACTTTGCATCAAGCAAATAATATGCAACAGCGTGCAATACGAGCACGAGAGAGAGAGAGAGAGAGAGAGAGAGAGAGAGAGAGAGAGAGAGAGAGAGAGAGAGAGAGAGAGACGCGTCTTCCAACAGGTGACATTGTAACGCTTGCATACAACCTGGCTACTGTACCCCGCGACGCTCTTCATTAGCCTACTGGTAGGCTATAGGCCTACCCACAAGTATTTTTTCATAACGCGCAGTCCCGTTTTCCCCCGAAGTCGTTCTAAAATATCGACAGAGATTTATGAGTGTCGCGGCCATGATTTTTTTTACACATTGGACGCACTGGCTTATAAGACGCTCTGGCAGTTTTTGACAATATTTTATTATTGTCAATATTTTATTATTCTATTATATAGGAAGTGTGTTTCTGAATCTCTCTCTCTTTTGTCTTAAGCCTGCTTAGACTGATTGTGGTTTTCAGTTACCAAAAAAATCCAGAAAGGGGTGCAAAATCTTTGCAAAAAATGAGAAAATGCCGCAAAATCTTTGCAAAAAATGAGAAAATGCCGCCACAAAATCAGACATTTTGACCGCAAAAATCACAAAATCCCAGTGCAAAATCCTGGAGGGACTGCCTACTTCTGAATGGTCCATTGATGTGCCTCTTTTTGTGATCACCTAAAGGCAGCGGGGCAGTGTCACACCTTGCTCACTCCATGAGCCTGAATTGTATTTTAGTGTAATGAGGATACCAAACACATTGTACCTACTAGCACAACATAACTATTAATAGGATTATACAATTTCTCACATTTTGAACTCTCAGACCATTATGCCATGGCGTCCGTCCACTTCTGTGATGCATTAAATGGGAAAAAAATCCCATGTTTCCGCTTTCATACTGTATTTAGGATACAAAAGAAAAGGTTGGTTGAGTGCATCTGGTATCATTTGCTCTTACTGGTGTAGCTGGAAAGGTATCCTACTAAAAAAGTGAAAGTGAAAGCCCATTGGGAAACTCCAACTCCCATTGTCATTGTGACACAGCACTCCACAGCACACAAGTGAACACTGCACACTGCACACAACGAAATTGCATTTATGCCTCACCCGTGCAAGGGGGCAGCCCTCAGTGGCACAAGGGGGAAATCCCTGGTGCAGGAACTAACTTGACAAAAGCACAAAAACACTTTATTGGTGAGCTATTGAATAAAAAAATAAACAACCCCACAGCCTTTATGGTGGTGGTCTGTTATTGCAATATTCAATCAAAAAAATCTTAAGACTTTTGGGGTTTTAAAAATATTTTAGTGGTCAGGACCTGGGATTTTAAAGAAAATGAAAAGAATGCCGCACACTCTGCTCCATGTTTTATTGGTGAGGTGACGTTTTGGCCGTCTGGCCTTCTTCAAACTTAGTTTGAAGAACGCCAGATGGCCGGAACGTCACTTCATTTGTACAGTATGCTCAGGAAGCCAGCACCTCAAGAAAGACTTTATTGGTGTGCGATACCTCTTTTTTTCTAACAGGACCTGGGATTTTGTCATGACATGTTGGACAGCGGTAGGGAACCTATGTTCCTAGGGCCGTTTACAGGCCTTGAGGCCATCTTATCCGGCTCCCGATATAATTTTAATGTTATGCAGTTTCACATGAAATATGCCATGTTTTGAAATATGACATGTTTCGTAGAATTCTGAGAAATTACATTTGCAATACACATTTATATTTTCTAAGTTAGGACCTAGTCAGGTTACAACCTGCTGTAAAGGTCAATATAGACGTAAAGTGCAGGGGGAAATCCTGGTTTGTGTTCATAGTACGGCCCTCTGAGGACTTTATACAATTTCAATGAAAACGCTTCCCCACCCCTGATTTAGGATCATTGATAGTATTGCAGGTCTTCAGGTTTGGAAAATACAAAATAACATTTCTGGATTGTTCTCCATATGAAGGACAGAGCCAGTATGCGGTTTTATATTACCTCATAAAAAAATAATATGATGGGTAAACATAGATAAATTAAATAAACAGCTTGAAAAACAACTTGGGTGGACAACATGTAGGCTACTCGTAGTTTCTTTCCAGTAGCTGCTGCCGTTAAGTCTTTATATACTCTCAAGCACCAAGGACACTTAATCATTCATATACTGTATTGATTAATCAATCAATCAATCAATCAATTCAACCAACATTAATCCAGTCAATTTCCACAATTTCTTTGTCTATTGCTAATCCTGTCACTCACCCAAAAGTAGCAGTTCGCACCTTCAAGGGACCTAAATGGTGGAGAGTGGGAGTGGAGGTCTGGGTCTAGAGTATAAGTAGGATAGTACATGGCTTATTTCAAACATAAACCAGCTCCAGAGCGATCTTGCAGCAGACTTGGACATCACAACAGTTTCAGGTAAAGTCAACTTTCTTTTTTTAACAGTGGTGCCTTTTCCTTCTGTTAACCATGTTGCCATGCCATACCACACACACACACACACACACACACACACACACACACACACACACACACACACACAGTCTGTTTCTCCCTTAATATTTGGTGCCAGATTTATGCAAATGGAGTTCTGGGGTTCTGCCCTGTCACTAAAGAGGCATAAGCGTTATTACTATAAAATCCAAATTGGTCAGACCCCAAAGTGTCTGATTTCATGTGAAATTACCCATATGTGTGTTTTTATATTATGCATTATGGATCAGACATTCATTGTGTGTTTTTTAACAGGACCTGCAGTGTAACTTGACCATCCTTAAGACCATGGGTACTGGAACATCTAGCCTTCAGCTGCCCCAGCCCCTGGCAAAACTAGGATGTTCTCATGCCTCCAAAGAAGACCGGGAAAAGTTGGAGGATACCCTGGGAGAGCAAAAAGTGTGTACAGTGGCTTCTTCGAGAGGCATTGGAACCCGTTCATCATGGCGTAGGGGCAGTCGAAACCGATATGTGAATCTGACTATTGGCAACGATAAGGAACCAAAGCACTGGAGGACATGGGCTGCAAGCAATGATGCTTTCATTGAGGATTAGTACTCAAAACTCAAAACTAAAACTGTCAAGCAGGGAAGCCAACAATGGGGGTCAGTTGTCTGCGGCTCAGGCACAGGAGGCTCCTCAATTGTGTTCTCAGTACATTGTATGTATTGGGTGGGGGGCCCCTTTCAGATGACTTTGTCCACGGCTCTGCCAAAGCTATCGATGGCCCTGTTTCTGAGGACAACACAATGGCAGATAGTGGCTGATACTAGTGTTTCAGTCAACAGAATATTGAGACGCAAGTACATTTTATAATATATTGCTTTCATAAGCTCTATCACATCAGTGTATTTATTATCATTTGCATGTTTGATTTATTGATGGCTGTGCTGTTATTGTCATTCATTCATTAAATATTGGAGATGTATTTGTTCAGTGATGTGAGGGTGTTTTTCAATTCCAAGAGTTTTATTTTTCACATAAAATAATTTGATACAATCACTACACATGAATAAAACAACATTGATCAGAAGAGGGCAGGGATGTTGGTGGTGATGCAAGGCCTAGAACCGATGAGCAAAATATAAGTTGGTCCATTTTGGTTACTTTATTTCACTTCTGTTGGAGTGATACGTGTACAGTATGTGTTAAAAGCCATTTTGCGAGTAGTCACAAGACAACAAGTCACGAATGCCAACTAGCAGTGTTTGTTGTAGAATGTTACTAAACCTCCCTCCTGAAGCCTCATACAGTATCCGCAGTGCGGACGTTTAGCTCAGCAGTCTAGTGCTGTGCCTCCCAGCGGTGTAGTCTACTTTTATGAAGTAGGTATACTGTATTTGAGCATTTTTTGAAGTGGGTATACTGTATATATTAATGATATTCAAAATAATGGATCCATCAATTTTAAGTGGGTATACTGAAGCCCCTAAAATTAAGAAGTGGATACTCCGTATACCTGCGTTCTACGTAGACTAGTGATGGGCCAATGAAGCTCTGAACCATTTATGCACATTGCTTCAGAAATTGGGTTAGTACTTGAAGCTTCAGTAACAGGGCCCTCTCCTGGTGAAAAGCCATGTTTGCAATTAAACGGGCTCAATTCGATAAGATGAGATGTTGTGCCCTCATCATCCTCATCATCTGCACACTAACTTCCAGCCATTTGACATTTTGGGCTACTGATGAGGCAGTTGAGGTAGACGACATTACAAAGGCTACGATGCCACATTTATTTATTCATTAATTTATTATTAGGCTATTGTTTGGGCGATCAGAATAAAGCGTTGCTGAACATTAATGTCTTCTCCTTGTTGTGTTCATAACTTATGATGATGGTGTCTACTTGTCTATCAAGTGGGACTTAGGCCTAATGACAGTCAATAGAATATCTATTCTCTCCACTGCAACCTGGCAGACGGCTCTGCAACAGGTCAAACACATTTGCGCGCGCCTGCTGGTTCGTGTGGCAGCGCGATACACTGCAGCTGCAAAAATGAACCAGTTTACTGTTTCATATGTAATATATCACATGGTTTTTCCACACTGAAGCAAACTTCGGAACAGTGGTTTAATGGTTTTCGCAGCTGATGATTTGAAACACGTTCCGGCGCGCTTGTGCCAGACTGCCATCACTAACGTAGACTACACCACTGGTGCCTCCTGTGCCCAAACTGGGACGTTGACTGGTAGGCGGGTTCGATCTCCGAGTGGCCAAATAGCCCAGATCACCTCAGTTACACAGGTCGTAATGTAAGTAGGCCAGGGGCATATTAAGTTAAATGTAAACGCTGATGTGCAGTGCAGATTCTAAGCTTTACAATGATACTGTAAACATGGAAATCTGTTAATATCTGATGACATATCTGAAGACATAAAGCTATCCCTTTTAAAGACAAAAAGTATGCTTTTAGACAAGTTATTACTGATAGGCTACTGTTTTCTGATACATTGAAAAGTTTCTTCAATAAATCAATTGTCCTTTTATGAAAAAAGAAAAAGAAAAACATACAAAAATCTTTATTTGGGAATTTCTCCGTTTTGCTCTGAGAGACATGTGGCCTGTTTTCTTGTGACTGGTCACATATGTGGTATGTGTGTCCTTTCTCACCAATGACACTATGAACTTTGGCTGATTTGTTCACTCAATCACCACCTTACAGCATGGCCGTAACTACCATTGAGGACTCAGAGGTCATGTCCTCAGAATTTTTTTCAGAAATATTCAATTTATCTATGATCAAAATTGATGGCAAATTGAGTCTGTATACACCACCCCTAGTCCCATTTATTTGTGTTAGGTTCAAACCCTTAACATTTGTAAATATGAAACACCTGAAATGAAAGACACAGAGAATCCTTAATTAAGTTTCAAACCGGCTTGGAGAGCGGATGGGGAGAACCGTCAGCTACCATTTTCCCCACTCGTTCTAAACGATGTAATAGCCATAAGTCATATTTATTGAAGGATTTTCCCTGATAACAATTATCTCTTATCCGCTAAGGGGAAAAGGGGGCGTACCCGGATAGAGATTAATTCATTCACACACACACACACACACACACACACTAGCCAGGCTGCGCCCTCCTAGTGACGCAACACCTTCGGCGGCGCTGCAGATCGAATCTCGATTGCAAGTCTATGATAATCAGGCAAGGAACACACAGTCCTTGGCCTGCCATGTGGAGATGCAACTCTGTTGTGTTTGGGCATTCCATTGTTCTGGTACAGATAAAGTCCTCGCACAGTCCAGTAATCCTTTGCTTAGCCTTGAACAGGAATTCTTGAATGCGAAAGGGCACATTTGTGCCACGGCAACATGTTTGCTTTCATATAGAATAAAATACAGTTCCAACAATTTGCCTCATGGATACACATTGCAAGGAAAGTGTTCTCGTAAAACACGCATCCTCACAGCAGTGATTAATGAACACAAACGTAAGAGTTTTAGCATTCTAAATGTACAGTATACAGTACAGCGCACAGTATTTGACCTCAGTATTTTAAAATTTCTCGTTATGGCCCTGCCTCATTGGCGTTCGTAAGGGTGTCTGCCCATTGGTTAGACAGCCCATAAGTCGGACAGTAAGCCAAAGAGGAACATAACGCCAAAGCATGGCCGTAGCCAGGAACTTGAAATAAGGGAGGTCCATAGTGCACCCGCAGCGTGCCAGAATTATTTTAAAGGTGCACTGTGTAGGATGTTGCCCGGAGTATCTATTGTAACCATGTTGCTCATTGAAACTATGCTGTCTTTTGCCAATTGTGGTCTTTTCATGAATATCTGCTAAATAATGAACTAATATTTACTAGTATGACCACATTTTACAGTATGTTTTGCAGCTGAAAAGATTTCTGAAAATTCAAAATGGCAGACAATGGAGATCCCCTTTTTCATGTATGAAAAATATTATTTTCTCTAAAAATAAGGGAGGTCCGGACCTCCCTTACCTCATATGTGGCTACGGCCATGCGCCAAGGAGGTAATGTTTTCGGTCGCGTTGGTTTGTCTGCTTGTTTGTTTGTTGGTCTGTTTGTCAGCAGGATAACTCAAAAACTAATCAACGGATTTGGATGAAACTTTGTTGAGTTGTTGATAATGACCCAAGGATCAAGTGATTAAATTCTGGTGATGATCCGGATCACAAACCGGAACCAGGACTTTTTAAAAAGTATTCTGTCAGCAGGATTACTCAAAAAGTAATCAACTGATTTGGACAAAACTTTGTGGAGTTGTTAGTAATGACCCAAGGAAAAAGTGATTAAATTCTGGTGGTGATCCTGATCACAAACCGGAACCAGGACTTTTTGAAAGATGCTTCACTTTTGCTGGCCTATATACCTAGTGGCCAGAAATTGAATTGGGGAACTCTACAAAAACAAGGCAGAAAGACTTAGGGTGTAACATAGTCAATTGTTCTATCAAGCAGCTTCCTTGGCGGAGGTCTGCGCTCTCTGAGTGCTTCTAGTTAGAACTGTGCTGTATGTTGCCAACTTTGATCTTTTCATTAATATTTACTATTCCAATATTTACTTTTACATGCATATTTAATATTCACTAGAATGACCAGGGCTCTATTCATCACCAGTCAAAATGGCTCTATTCATCACCAGTCAAAACACTCACTATTGGGTTGAAGTGGTTAGTATGTTTTCTTTTCTACCAGCCAAAACTATAATTTCACCAGTATTCGGCAGGTTGGCTGGTGTTAACTTAAAGCCCTGAGTATTACCAATATACAGTTAGTTTTGCTGCTAAAAAATGTCTATTTCTGGAAATTCAAAATGAGGAACAATGGAGAAGATCTCCCTTTTCATGTAAAAATGTTCCCAGTCATAATGAATACTTACAATTTGATTGAGGTGGGAAGTATGCAAAAGGTAACATTTGTTAATGGGCAGCATGAATTCTGGAAATAAACTACTTAAAATATTACAGTGCACCTTTCACAAAAAACATGTGCGTTTTGATTCTGAGATACTCTGGCCAAAATAATGAAAATATCTTCTAAAATACAAAAACAACAAACAAGGTGATGTCACCACTGATTTAAAATGTGTTCTTTATACTAGCATTGATTGGTTAAAGGGACACTGTGCAGGTATATGGTCAAAAAGGTACTGCAACTATGCTGCTCGTTGAAAATGGGCTGCCTATTGCCAAATTTGATCTTTACATGAAAGTGTAATTAGTAATAAACAAATATTTTCTTGTGTGGTCCAAGTACAGTCACATTTGCAGCTAAAAATGGCTATTTTTGGAAATTCAAAATGGCGGACCATGGAGAAGATCCCCCTTTTCATGTATGAAAAGTGCAATTTTTCCAGTCATAATGAATACTTAGAATTTGATGGTGGTGGTAAGTATTCATGAAAAAGGTAACATTAGTGAATGGGCAGCATGAATTCTGGAAATAAACAACTGAAAATCTCACACAGTGTCCCTTTAAGTACATGTTTCATTTACATTGTTGGTCTGGCCAATTTTGATTAGACTGCCATATCATTTTATCATCAAAGACCAGATGCTGCACCAAGGTTACATGAAGCCAGAAATGGAAGGAAACAGGGAAATAATACATTTATTTACAAGTTTACATGTTTTCCTTTAACATCTGAAGATATAACCACGCTGTTCTGTTAAAAAAGAAACATTAATATAAAACCATGTGCTTACAAACAGTGTGATGACATCTTTTCCTCACAAAACAACACCAATATAAGTTAATATATTCAACCTTTGTAGAAGTGCACAAGAAACACCCATCAAAATGGGCACTATAAAAGTCCACATATATTTAGCAGCAGCTTACCACCAGTGGGCTGGGAGACAAAGGCAAGCATTCAGGGAGAAGTGTTAAAGGCCATAATGGTTGGTGAGACATTCATTGGCCATTAAACCAGTTGTTGCGGGAAGAAAAAGGAGAATGTCCCCCAGGACTTTAGCGGTTGGGCACTTATGCACTGCCCTTCCATCTTAAGCCTCTGTGTGTGTGTGTGCGCGCGTGTGTGTGTGTGTGTGTGTGTGTGTGTGTGTGTGTGTGTGTGTGTGTGTGTGTGTGTGTGTGTGTGTGTGTGTGTGTGTGTGTGTTTTAACAGCAGTTACACAACCCCCCCATGGTTCAGCCTTTTTTTGGGGGGGGTCGTTGGTTGGATCCCTATCTGTACGAGAGTGTGATAAAAGGTGCATGCTGCAGCCTCACTCCATTGGCCCTGCACGACACAGCCTCTTCCCCTCTCCTGCAGCGCAGGGCAAAGCCCAGCTCCACGACCTCCTGCAATGGGCCTCCGCCACTGTCCCGACCGCCATTCTCCCCTGCCCCCCACGCCATGCCCTCCGCATCCTGCAGTGTCTGGGCCCTGGCCCAGGGCTCTGAAGTGGCCTCCAGCCTGGACAGCCCCCCCACTTGCCTCATGTTGATCAGGCGGAGCCCGGGGCCGGGGCCTCCCTGCGCCCCTCCCATGGCCTTCTGCAAAGCCTGGAAGAAGAAGAGAAGGTCTAGCTTCATCTCCACGACGGACTCGGCACTTGCCCGGGAGTTGTACCTGAAAAAGCATGCATAGGGGTATGTCAGAGTGCGTCTGGTTGGAGAAGGAATGTGTTTATTATATTACATTGCCCTATCGATCACTATGTTTACATTATGTTTTTAATTCCAAATTAATTATTCCGAATTCAATAGTTCTGTTGAGTTTACTTTGATCTTTCATTTGATTCCAAACAAGCCTAACACATAGTAAAAGTACTCATAAGCAACTAAATATCCAAGAGGCATAACCTCACCTAGTGGGGAGACTGCGTTTGTCCAGGTAAAGTATTACTGGGTCCACCTGTAGATGCTGAGGATTTGAGACTTGGAGGTGCAGTTCAGCCCCAATAACAGAAACAGACAAAACGTCGTGGCTGAGAATGAACTCCAGAGCCGTACCTGTGAAAGGAAGGGAGTAATGGTTGTGAGAGTCAGAGAGGCCAAACTCTTCTCGTGTGTTTATCCTATCCAAAAATGGGTATAGACATAGGCCTACACATGTGCCTCTGTAATAATTCCCACAACACAACCAGCAGTTTTCTGTTAACTAATAAAATACATGCACGCTATTATCATCAAATAATGACTATCTTACACATAGAAAGACGTGTTCCATACCATGCAGTCGTCCCTGAATCCCCTTAACGCTTCCGCAGTGGTATCCCATTTGGCAACACTGATATATCCGTTTAATAAAGCGGAATAGTGACTGTTCGGGAAACATAGTCCGCGGCGCATTCTCCTCCGACCTCGGATGAACCCTGATGCGATAGAATGGCTCCTGGCTGTTGACCGGTCCGGTAGTCTCAATCCACGGGTTGGTCAGTAAAGCACACTGCTCCGTATCCAAACCCACGCTTTCACGACGAGGACGCTTGTGCGCGCTAATCCGCAAATTACTGTTTTCACTGACAGATTCCATTGGTGCGCTCAGAAACGCACGACTTTGCACAGTCGTAGATAAAACCATGACATACAAAAGGAGCAGAACAATCCTTGCAAAGGGTCCAGTAGCCATGTCTGTGTAATATCCTGTCGTTTTCCTGAGATAGTCACTACAATTGTACCTCTGGTGCGCTTCTTCAAAGTAGGCCTATAATCTAGTCAATTTGTCCAGCGGGATGGTAGCCTATCCAGAAGGAGCGGTAGTACGTTTCACTGCTTTTACATTTGCTCCTGTAGAGGGAAAGGATCTGGAATTTTGTCTCCACCGAAATTTGAGTCCTCTCCCACTAAATACCCCTCCCCTTATTTTGTTCAAACTTTTAAGTAGTCTACCCATTCACACTCTCCGTCGAGTCCTGACGATACGTTAGCATAATGAGGCGCCCAAAGCTCGAAGTCTCCGAGCCTATTCTCATTCAGTGGTAAGTGTAATGACCCCCATATTACTCTGGATCAGGACCATTACCAAGCTACTCATTAGCAAGAGAATTGACACCTACCGTGCGAGAGAGTAAAACTTTCTTCAAGGTTCTTATTCAGAGGTTGACCTCTACCATCAGAGGGAGATCTGGGAGCAACCCACAGTGCGATTTAAAATGAGCTTACCCCAAGTACCAAAGAGGCACATAGGCTCCTATTCATGTACGATTTGTTTATAAATTTATTAGAAGTCTTTCTAATCGGATTTGTAGGTAATTGGGGGTGTGATCATGGCAAATTCTTGAAGCTACGACCAAAACATTCGTGCGCAATTCAGTTTGTCAAACTACTTAGTTACGCAAGGTACACGAAAAGGATGTCTCCAAATTGCAAGTTTGTTGTCTGTATGGCGTGTTGTGAATGGACTTTCAACTGTCAATGTCCCACACTGTTCAGTTGGCCTTCTTTGCTTCTTTTAACAGACTAGAAGAATCACTCTAGAATGAAACTGTTCTGTTTAGATGCAGTCAAAATTTAAATAAAAGCATCAGATTTATTAAGAGGCTTTATTTCTAGAAAAGACAATATAAAATCTAACAACTTATATTTAAACATGTATATTAGAATCAACATAATCTCAGTCTTAACTGCCTCTCTATTATTCCAGTGCACACCTTGTTTGCCATTGATAATAGGCTAATCCCCATCTCTAACAAGTAGTGGGTGAATTTCTCAAAACCAAAGTTGCTTACTACATTAGCTACTTTGTTGTTTTCAATGCATTTTTCCATTGGCAACTACCGAAGTTGCTAACAGGCTAACAACTTCTCTTTTGAGAAACTCAGCCCAGGTAGGGACTGCAAATTTCAGTTTTCCACCGAATAACTGTCTAGAAAAAAGATGCGCAAACAAATATGCCAGATCAGATTCTAGAAGCTTTAAGGGTAGATACAAAATAATCTACCCAAAGACTTCAGTTCCTCATATGACATTGAAAATCACCATCAGCAGCCACCCCTGCTTCACACAGCATAGCATATGGCGAACATGTTCTAATAATTAAAATAATCATAATGAGGTGTGCACAAATGTACTGTATGTTAGAAAAGGGATTTTCAAACTGTGCATAGGGCCTTGAAATACTTTCTAATCTAAATAATATGTGTGTGCGTGTTGATCTTGACTATTTGGCTTGTATTGCATATTAGGTCAGAGGTGGGCCCCGAACATTTGTGAAAATTTCAAGCGGGCCCCAAGTTGGTAAAGATTAGGTAACCCTGTGTTAGAACAGTGATTAAATCTGTGAAAAGTGCAGAAACAAATGCTCTGACATCTGAACACGTGTTTTCCTTCTTAAAAATTAGACACTTGTGACTTATCACCCATTGTGACTTGTGACTTATTTGGATTTTACAACTTTGTTAACAACCTCCTACCTCACCACATTATGTCTAGTTCTACACAAGATAAGTACAGGGTGCAGTCATATGCTCTCCGTTTTTGAGCAATCTGGTGTCACACAATAGTGATAAAATTATCTTAAAAAGTGTTCCTTGATGACTGCTTCCTAACCCTGTTTCTCAAAGCATGCTAAACATGTGATTTGGCAGTCAGGTGAGGGCTTTGCAGGGCAGGGGAAGGAGGCACAGTGCTGGTGGTCGGGGATGCCGGAGTTCCTGATTGGTTCTCAAAGAAGGTTAACCACGCCTGCGGAGTCCTTGCTGCTGGCGCTTTCTTGGTGGTTCTCAGAGCTTTTTAATCCCGCACTTTAGCAGTCTGTGGCGAGCTTCTCAAAGCAGGTTAACCCCGTGTTTGAGCAGTCTGTAGCGGGCTTTGCTGGTGCTGTCTTGGTGGTTCTCAAAACGGGTTAACCCTGCACTTTAGCAGTCTGTGGCGAGCTTCTCAAAGCAGGTTAACCCCGTGTTTGAGTAGTCTGTAGCGGGCTTTGCTGGTGCTGTCTTGGTGGTTCTCAAAGCAGGTTAACCCCATGTTTGAGCAGTCTGTGACGAGCTTTGCTGGGCAGGGAGAAGGCACTGTCCTGGTGGTTGGGTATGCCAGAGTTCCTGATTGCGGTGGCGTGCTGGAGGAAGTAGGTCTCCTGGGCAGAGCTGCGTGTGCCATACACCGCAGAGCCAGCATTTCTGCAGAAATACACATTATTACATTACATTACATTACATTGCATTTGGCAGACGCTTTATAACCAACGCGACTTTCAAAAGAGGACATAATCAAGCCAACATCACAAGCAAATACAAAGTGCACAGGAGATATACAGAACAACAAGTGCAGTTGCGAAGAGGGGTTAGTTTTTTTATTTTTTTATATAAAGAGTAAATAACGAGTACACACACACACACCCAAACTAAACTAAACTAAACATCATGTCAGGTGTCTGCCCTGGGGCAAGGCCAGCTCAAGCATTAGTCTAGTAACGCATGCATGTTCACAAGCACACCCACAAACAAACATTGCGCAAAAAACACACACACACATTAAAAAAGTGTAATGCTATCATTGTGACAATGATAACCTCTCCGCTCAAAACTAACCTGAAATACTGAATTTGCTGGAGTTGGAAAAAAGTTCCAAAAAAGGCTCCAAAATGTTTTTGTTTTTTTCAGAACTCAGGGAATTTTGGTAGCAAGCTCATTGGACTCAATAAGATAGGGTGGATAGTTTAACATGCCATGTGCATAGTATGTATGCAGCTCACTTTGGGAAAAATTAACAAATTAAACAAATGCTTGGATCTTAGTTTTCTGCAGTCTGGCGGCAGACAGTGAGTGTATCAGTGAGTGGGCTGCAGTCGTATAAACACAACACAATAGCAGCACCCCACCCCCAACCACACCCCCAGACAGATACACTTGTGCAGACACACACACACACACACACACACACACACACACACACACACACACACACACACACACACACACACACACACACACACACACACACACACACACACAAAACACACAAAACTGACCTAACGATTGCCTCCTGCAGAGTCTGTGTTTGGGAGAAATTTGAATGCAGAAGGGCCGTGGCCCTGACAAAAGGTCGGTCCTGAGGTGTCCCAGACAGGTTGGCTGCGGACACAAAGACAAGACAGTCAGACAACACCCCATGTACAGTCAGTGACTGGACCCAGCAGACAACAAACAGTGGCTGCAGGGTGCAAATGTTCTTCTAAGTAAATATAAAATAAAACAAATGTAGCAAGAAGTCACAAATCATGACGTTTCCAATGCATGTAGTAGGCAGGTCTCTAAATGAACACCAACCAACCGGCCAAATGCTGGTGACATATCAGTTTAGCTGGTAAAAAAGGCCGCCTTACTGCCCACTTTGACCCATAAGTGAGTGTGTGTTTGGCTCGTAAGATTAACATCTACTGGCCTTTGGCAACCCACAATGTACGACTATCCAAAAACAGTAGTGAGAAGCGGGGAAGTCCTTTGTTACTACACCCCATTCAATGCAGGTTGGCTTAAAAAACACTAACCTACACATACAGTACTAGAGCAGAGTATTGTTTATGGTCCCTCCCCAAGGGGAATTTTCTTGTCCCTTCACACCATTACATCCAGGTTGGTTGCGGACACACCAACAAGTTTCGCTGTTGCTTCATCAGGTTCACTGTATGGCCGTAACTACCATTGAGGATACACAGGTCACGTCCTCTGTATTTTTTTCAGTAATACAAAATGTATCTATGATGAAAATTGATATATGCTCAACAATGATAAATTCAGTCTGTATATGACACCCCCATTTATCCTCAAGGCAGTAATTAATGAAAACAAACTGAGTTTGACTGAAGTATTTGAAGCATCCTAAATGTATAGTATAGCCTACAGTACAGCACAAAGTATTTGACCTCGGTTTTTGAAAATGTCTGGTTACGGTCCTGGTTGACTGTTTATTTATTATCAGGAAGCAATAGTGAAACGCGTTGTCCACCAAATAAAAAACCAGCAAAGAAAACCAGTGAACGGTGATTTATCCTCCCTTTACTCTGATTACTTTCACTGAACCTGGACAGTGGTTGTGCACAGGGACACTTTAAGGCAGGGGTGGGGAACCTTTTTCATACGAAGGGCCAGTTCAAATACATCCGAGGGCCGTAAAAATCCTCCGAGGGTCGTATTACCAACACATACCAGGATTTCTTCCTGCACTTTAGGCCTATATTGAAGGCAACTAGCTTTAAAACAGAACCCAGCTCTAGGTCCCCTGAATATAACTTAATTGTATTGCAAATGTATTTTCGAAGTTTCCTTTACAAAATATGTTATATTTCATGTGAAGCTGCATAACACTAAAACTACATCGGGGGCCTGATTACATGGCCTCTAGGGCCGCAAACGGCCCTCGAAACATAGGTTCCCCACCCCTGCTTTAAGGCCTAGGAACCAACTTACTGGTGAGTGTGTTCTGGATGCAGTCGTAGTGAGCGAAGGTGTAGGGGCCGTAGGGCCCCGCCCCCCCCGGTGTACTGCTCCGCAGGTGAGCCTCCAGGCCATTCAGAGAGGCCATGCTGCTGTGGTACTGCACAGGGGAACACAAGAAGACAAGCAATCATCATCTGCTGTGGTACTGCACAGGGGAACACAAGAAGACAAGCAATCATCATCTGACTCATAAGCCACCTGGAGTAGGAGGTAACCACTCAGAGACGCCATACTGCCAGAGACTAAAGTAGAGAGAGAGAGGGGTTCCATTGGCCCATTGTTTCCAGGTTCTATTATTGCAAGGGGGGGGGGGGATCCCCCTTTAGGCAGACCTAAGGACTATTCTATTCAATGCTAGGAGTATTATGACACGCCCCTTTAGGCAGACCAGAACCTGGTCATGTTAGCCCCTTAAGACACAGCTTTATAAATTAGCTGTTACCAGAATGGCAATGACCAAGTCATAGTGTATTACTAAAGGCACCGTGCACTGGCATAGTAGTGTAGTACTATAGTAGTTAACTTTCAATGTCTATTACAGCGTGCCACAGGAGGTACGGCGCGCATTAAGGGGCTACGTGCCCATAGCAACCTCTTACAATGGCATATCTCTATATACTTAAAGAATCTCTGGTACTGCACAGGGGAAAACAAGACAGCAATAATCATCTGACTCAAGAGCCACCTGGAGTAGGAGATAACCCTATTGCATGGCACAACGCTCAGAGCGAACCCATTGCATGGCCCATGCAGTGATGTATGTTGCATCTAACCACTAGCCGTGGCCTAGAAGTTAGAGAGTTGGTCTTTCAATCTAGGGGTTGCAGGTTCGAATCCCCCCTGACCTCTACCTGCACCACCATCCATGGCTGAAGTGCCCTTGAGCAAGGCACCTAAACCCATATTGCTCAATACCCTGAAAAATAATATCTGTAAGTTGCTTTGAGTAAAAGAAAGCGTCAGCTAAGTGCAATGTAATGTAATATTTATATTTTTGGGGGGTGAACACCCTTATTTCCAATAGGATGAATAAAATTACTCTATTCTATTACCCTATTTATCAGGAGCTAACCCTATTATTTTTGATGGGAAACATCATGTGATGTGAATTGAACCCACTGCATGGCCTCGGCATATACAGTTACGTATTCAGGACCACATTCACTCAATACATACTGCTATCACTCAGGTTTTTCTAGGCTGACAAATACATACATGCTCCCACTAGTAAGCTATAGTAAGCTATAGAACTTCGTCCATGCTGTATTTATTTCTGTGGATAAATTCACACACACACACACACACACACACACACACACACACACACACACACACACACACACACACACCACTGCGGATACAGGGTTATGGGGCAACAGGGTTTTCACACACTCACTCACACACACACACACACACACACACACACACACACACACACACACACACACACACACACACACACACACACACCACTGCGGATACAGGGCTATGGGGCAACAGGGTTTTCACACTCTCACTCACACACACACACGGACATATGCGCACGCGTGGATACACATGCACACACACATGCAACACACACACACACACACACACACACACACACACACACACACACACACACATGCAACACACACACACACACACACACACACACACACACACACACATGAAACACGCACACACACACACACACACACTTACCACCTCTTCGACAGCTGCCTGGTCTGTGTGGAAATGGGGCTCCACGAGCAGGGAGAGCACCAGAGCCCTGACCCTGTGCTGATACAGAGCCATGGGCAGCAGGGTCTCCTCATCCGAGGAGGAGGATGGCGGAGGTGGTGGTGGTGGTGGTGATGAAGATAGTGGCAGAGAAGATGGTGCAGAGAAGTCTTCCCCCTTGTCCCGCCTTCTGTCCTCTGTCCCATTCTCTTTGGACTCTCCCTCTTTCAAACTTTCCGTGTCGTTTATTACGCCGTTCTTGGTGCAAGTGCTGGATTGCATCTCGTTGTCCCTCACTGGGTCTGCACTGAGGCTCGCCTTTTTCGTCCTTGTCTTTTCTCCGTTCTCCGGTACGACTGCTTTTCCAGACACGTTTGATGGGGGCTTGTGACAGCTGGAGTCTGACAGCTCGTCGTAAGAGCTGTGGTCGGAGGGGCTGTCTGGGACTGTCTCTGGGTGACAGCCGTTGTCATGACTGCCATGTTCGTGACCATTATCGTGGCCGTTTCCGTTCGGCAGGATCAAGGCGCCGTTAGCTTCAGTATTGCCCTGGCCAGTACTAACGTCCACCTTTTTATTGCAACCATTAGCCGTCTTGCTCAAAACGACATCCTCTTTCAGTTTGCACGCAGCAACTCCATTGGATAGACCATGGTCATGTGACTTAGCATCTGCTGGGCAGTAGCGCTCTGATTGGTGGACAGGACTGATGTGGGATGGGGTGTTGGCCTCGGAGGAGAGGCCGGCACTGAGACAGGACTCATCGGACATGGAGGAGCGACAAGACGAAGGGGTGGGAGCGGGGGCAGGATCGGCGATGTCCGAATCATCAGTGGGAGTGTCGGATAGAGTCCTTGACAGGAGGCGGGACTTTCTTGATCTTGGCTGAGGTTGGGGTGTGTAGTGAGACCTGTGAGCGACGTGACAGTACACATACAAGCAGTGAAGGGGAAATGGAGCAATAAGTAGTGTTCTACTGCAGGGCTTGACATTAACTTTTTCGCTTGCCGGCCACTGTGGCTAGTATTTTTCTGGAGTCACTAGCCATCCAACTATTCTACTAGCCACAATTGTTACATTATCATGACACTGTACATCTAATCTCAGAAGATGAGGTGCTTAAAGCAAGAAGATGAGTGCATGGGTTTCTACATGGAAATAAAACAAATAGAAACTGAGTAACTGAGCTTTTGCCTGCTTGATACGCTAGCGGCAAAGTGCCGAATGTACTGTATGCTTTTCTGATATGTCTTACCATAGAATAAGCTACCTGCCATATTGGCTAGTGACACAGAAATTGTTACCAGCCACAGCCAAGTTTTACCAGCATTTGGCCGGTTGGCAGGTGCCAGTGTCAAGCCCTGGTTCTACTGTAATTCTAACGTTTGTAGCACTCAAAACATGACTACCTTTTCGAAGAATGTGGAAGCATGAGCTGTTGGTTAGGCTTGGATTAAAAGGGCTTGAGACATGGATCAGGATTCGTGACATGCAAGAAAGTTCTCAAAGAAATTCAAAGCTTGCTAAATGTTCAACTTCTTCACAGGTACTGCACACACGAGAAATCAAAAGTATGTGTTAAAAGAAGGCATGAACAGCCACAAACGGAATCTGCATTTTTCCACACATACAAGTTGTTTATGTCCTCTTAATTTGTAAGTCCCTTGGGCTGATAGTTTCTGCTAAATGTAATGGAGCTGTTCTGTGATAATAAAATCAAACATAACTAACTGCACCTGCATCTTTTGTCCACTGGGTTGCAGCGTAGTGCCTGGAGTTCAGCTGGGGTGAGGAACACTGGCGTTGTGCCGGAGCTGGAGGAGGGCGTTCCACTGCCACCATTCATGCCATTGGCTACTGGACCCTGGTCTTGCTACAGTATATGAATGAAAACGACAAGTGTTACTTAAAGATAAGTTCAGCCAATTTCAACATGCCGTTGTAATGTTCATGGTTGTTATGCATGAAGTGCTAGAGCTGTGTAATACGTTAAGTACTATTAAGCTGTGCAGTGCACCCCTTTAATTGATTGAAACCCTATTTTCAGACTCTATCTGTCTACCTGTGTTAGTGACTTACCACTGACTATCAGTACCTGATTGCTCAAAGAGAGGCAAACAAAAAAGAACATCCAGTTAGCAGGCTGTTTAGAACTTAAAAGGACACTGTGTGATACTTTTAGTTGTTTATTTCCAGAATTCATGCTGCCCATTCACATTACCTTTTTCATGAATACTTACCACCAGCATCAAATTCAAAGTGTTCATTATGACTGGAAAAATTGCACTTTTCATACATGAAAAGGGGGATCTTCTCCATGGGCTCAAATTTCAGTAAGCAGCATAGTTGCAGTACCTTTTTTGACCATTTCCTGCACAGTGTCCCTTTAAAGGTTAACTTCAGCCAATTTCAACATGCAGTTGTAATGCTCACACTACCCTGGACTTGTCAGTACCTGAGATTCTTCAGCTTTTCTGAGATCCTTTGTAAAACTCACTTGTTTACCACCAGACATGCTTAACACCATCTAAAGCAAATTTGTTTATCTTGGTCTCATCAGACCACACGACATGGTTTCAGTGATCCATATCCTTGGTCTGTTTATCTCTCTTGAGATCAAGATAAACAAATTCGCTTTAGATGGCGTCACAGAGTTTTACACAAAAAGTGCATCATCTGGCTAGTCAAGCATGGTTGTGGGACTGACATGGTTTAGCGATGTATGGATGCCATCAACATTGGAAATCTGAATTACATCTAAAGAAGCATGCATGTCAACATGCACTGTGACTACAGAAGCAGATCATGATACTCTCCATAGGATTTCATTCAAAACTCACACCCATCTATTTTAGCCAGGTGCAGACTCAAAATGTACAATTTCAATGTACTGAAAGGTTGAAACACACACCGATGACCTCCCTTTTAATCCCTTTTCATTTCAAAATTAAAAAAAATAATGTAGTTGCTGCCAAAGGTGGTTCTACAAAGTATTAAGCAAAGGCTGTGAATACTTTTGTAAATATGATTTTTTTTTTTTTAAATACATTTTCAAAACTAAGAAAACAGTCAAGACAACTTGTTTTTCACATGGTCATAACGGATTTTTTTGTGTAGGATTTTGACAACAGATTCATTTGTAGCATTTGATATAACCGCAACACCGATGCTCCCATTTACTTCATTTTAATGTGACGCTTCGGGCCACCCTGTCTGAGGAAGGGCCAGGGTGGCCCGAAACGTCACATTAAAATGAAGTAAATGGGAGCATTGGTGTTGCGGTTTTTCCTTTTTTTCATTTTATGAACTTAACGTTTTTTGAACCTGCACCTGAAAAGCATCTGGATGTGCGTGAGATTGGACTATGATATAGCATTTGATATAAGGCTGTAAGATAATAAAATGTGAAAAAAGTGAAGANCTGTGAATACTTTCCGGATTGACAGTATTCCCAATAACATCAAAAAGGTTATGCAACATCAGCAGACAACTATCAAACAGTGATATGTTATGGGAAAATATTTGGAGTAGGCCTTTGTTAATAATTGTTTAAATGTTAACAAAATCTGCCCCCATTAGAGCAGCTCAGATCTTGGAAAGGGCAGAGCTGAAAAATGCGGCATCACCGGGTACTGACAAATCAAGGGTAGCGTGAGCAATACAACAACATATTGAAATTAGCAGAAGTGCTCCTTTAACCTTAATGCTGTATAGAGGCCTGGTTGATGGATAGTCATAGAGCAGGGGTGTCAAACTCAAATTGACCGAGGGTCAAAATCTAAATCTGGAATGAAATGATCTCGCGGGCCGAATAAAATTGCTCTGCGGGCCAAATTTGGCCCCCGGGCCTGAGTTTGACATCCCTGTCATAGAGGGTCATCATCAGGGCTCTAAATTAACACCAGCCAACCGGCCAAATGCTGGTGAAATTTCAGTTTGGCTGGTAGAAAAGACCAACTTACTAGCCACTTTGACCCATTAGTGAGTGTGTGTTTGGCTAGTAAGATTAACATCTACTAGCCATTTTGGCTGGTGATGAAAAAAGTTAATTTAGAGCCCTGGTCATCATCATCACAGGTGACCACAAATAATTGAGGAAAAGTATACTGAGGCCTGTGTTGATGATAGGTTGAGTAGCTCCCTGGACTTAAAAGTACGTGAATAAAGAAGCACTCATCAGATTTCTTTTTTCGTTTAATTCGCAAAATCGCCATTTCACACTGAAGAAGGGTGTAAGCCCTAAACGTCTGTGATGTGAGGCAATTAAAACGAAAAAAGAAATCTGATGAGTGCTTCTTTATTCACTTACTTTTGAGATTTGAGTTCACTCATTGACGAAGTGAAGCACCCAGTGTAAAGTATAAGAAGACAAGGTGTTGAGCGCGCTTCCTGCTCCTTCTAGCTCACTGGACTGACATTTATAAAAAGAACAGTTACAAAGTAAACTTTAAATAACGAGGATTTTATAGGAAAGAACCAAAAAAAAACGTACTTGATGAAAGCTCTCTGTTTCATGGACCATCACCTTCACCGTTAAATCAGGAGGCATTTGAGTGCTCACCACCCTAAAATAACAACATCAGGGATGAATTTTATTTTAAAAATGAAGAGGAAGGAAACAGTGAAAAACAACAAACTTCCCTGAAATCACAGTCAATAATAGCTGAAGTGTTATGCCAGTGCCAGAGGAATTTGGCATCCAAATAGTTTATTGGCTTGACGCTTTTATAATCACAGTCCAACACCGTGTCCAAGATCAAAACATCAGTCAGTTTGGCAAGTTTCCAGCTCTGACCTTGTTATGTTTGCATACTCTCTATGTCTCAACCTATTTTGTAGTTGTTTACGGCCTCTCTAGTGGTTTCGGATAAATTTGCCTGTTAAATGTAATGTAGAGTTACAAGAAAGTGTGAAGTCCACTCACCTGCCTCTGTAGAGTATGCACCCAGCCAACACCAGGGGGCAGCGTTGGCAGGCCTGCAAGATCAGGGCTGCTTTCAAAAGCAGCAATGGATCGATCTACAGGACAGAAACACAGTTACAGTTGAAGCATGCAGTATAGCTATAGCTATCACGTGTATTCCTTTCTGTGTGTGTGTGTGTGTGTGTGTGTGTGTGTGTGTGTGTGTGTGTGTGTGTGTGTGTGTGTGTGTGTGTGTGTGTGTGTGTGAGAGAGAGAGAGAGAGTCAGTGAGTGAGAGTGAGTGAGCGAGTGAGTGAGAGAGAGAGAGAAGGAGAGGGGGAGAGAGAGAGGGGAGAGAGAGAGAGAGAGAGAGAGAGAGAGAGAGAGAGAGAGAGAGAGAGAGAGAAAGAAAGAAAGAGAGAGAGAGAGAGAGAGAGAGAGAGAGAGAGAGTGAGTGAGTGAGTGAGTGAGTGAGTGAGTGAGTGAGTGAGTGAGTGAGTGAGTGAGTGAGTGAGTGAGTGAGTGAGTGAGTGAGTGAGTGAGTGAGTGAGAGAGAGAGCTTGTGTAAACTTTCTGTACATTCAGTTTATGGGTTACATCACTGCCATGTCATATGCGTCATCTACAGAGCATGCGAGGACTAATCAGTTTCAGGCCATGTGAATCAGCAACCAAATGACATTAGTCATAATAAGGTTGGGCACAGATTCCTTCTTACAAGGTTCAGTGTTCCTATTACAAAGCAGTTTTAACTAGTTTTTACATTAATTGAAAACCCTACCAGGCATCTTTTTGGTGTAGCAACCACCTTAGAGATTTGCGTATCAGTGTGGCGTTGTAATGGATAAAAACAGGTCAACTATGCATATAATATGTGCGACGAAAGAGGATACCTACTTGACATTGCTTGATTTCAGTTCACAAGTGTGCTTAAAGGTGACGGTGCATAGAGAACAGTTGAAACCACCCACAGACATTACACCAGACAACCACGAGGTCTACGGCATACCCCGGGTGCGCTTTTCTGAGGAATTAGGCTCTGAGCTTCTGCTCTTGTTCGGAACAATTAAATTCATTCATGCCTAATTGCCTCGGACATGCTTGAGAATGGCTATGCCTCATGCCTTACGAATGACCCTTACGAATGGCCCGAATTGTAGATCCAGTGAGAAAAGAATGCATTGTGCCGGCTCTTGAGTGTACTCAACTCACGTATAGATTTACGTACAGTGCAAGATTCTGCCTACAGCACGTCAGTGTGTCTATTGACTCTGTCCCACGTAGTCCATATTCCATGCACCAAAAAAACTGTCATTTCTTTAAAGGGACACTGAGCAGGAAATGGTCAAAAAAGGTACTGCAACTATGCTGATCATTGAAACTGGGTTGGCTATTGAAAATTTGATCTTTTTGTGAAAGTTTACTAAGTAATAAACTTAATTTTTCTAGTATGGCCCAAGTACAGTCATTTTTGCAGCTAAAATTGCCTATTTCTGGAAATTCAAAATGGCGGACCATGGAGAAGATCCCCCTTTCATGTATGAAAAGTGCAATTTTTCCAGTCATAATGAATGCTTAGAATTTGATGGCGGTGGTAAGTATTCATGAAAAAGGTAACATTAGTGGATGGGTAGCATGAATTCTGGAAATAAACAACTAAAAATTTCACACAGTGTCTCTTTAATGCAAGACCCTTGGTTGAGGCTTCCACAAATGTAAGCCAAGCGTACTATTCAGCCCTTTATCTGTTCAGTCACTTATGTGTATTGTGGGTTGATTCTCAAAAACAGATGATGATGGTTATAACCTCAAAGAGTTTAAGGTGGAATACACAGCCAAGTGATCTAAAAAAAAAAAATCAGGCTTCAGTAGTCAATAGCATGTCTGTATAAGTCAACAGAAAGGAAGACTTGCTGACATCCCACACAAAGCTGTGTGTGTGTGTGTGTGTGTGTGTGTGTGTGTGTGTGTGTGTGTGTGTGTGTGTGTGTGTGTGTGTGTGTGTGTGTGTGTGTGTGTGTGTGTGTGTGTGGGTGTGTGTGGGTGTGTGTGGGTGTGTGTGGGTGTGTGTGGGTGTGTGTGGGTGGGTGCTGTGTGCATGGGTGTAATTTTAGGTGTGGATGGTGGGGACATGTCAACACTACGTTTGAGGTAATCCTAGCTTGTCCCCAACACTTTTTCACAGATATAATGCAAAAATAGCACATCCGGAGAACTGCCATTGCAATGTCCCCACCACTCTCCTAGCCAAACCTGCACCTTTGGCTGTGTGCGCGTTCTGATGTATTGTTGTTGACAGGTGTGTGTGTCTGTGTGTGTGTTGTGTTGATAGCCCCTAAGAGAGTACTGTAAGGTGCTGTGCAGGTAGGATGGAGTATAGCACCTACATTGGTAGAGTCGATGGTCCTCAGGCAGCTGAAGATGTGGTGCAGCTCGCAGGAGCCTCCCTGGAGGTGCATGAGATACGTGGCCCAGTGCCGGGCCAGCTCCGCACGACTCTGACGCTGATGGAGGCCAAGAGTGAAAGGCGTAAAGAGAAAGATGAGAGGTGACCAGACACAGTATTTCACTTTAAAAAAATAAAAGTTTTAATGTTGACGACTACATCGTTTGAATTCTGTGAGGTATACTTTAATAAATTTAGTGCTAACATAAATTACATAAACAATAGCTGTCCAATACCCCACTTACTTGGCATATGGCTTAAGGTTCAGGCTAATATTGTTCAAAAATCGTCTCTGTATTATTATGAATGCAGTAACTATGTACTGCATTAGTGACAACAGTAATTAATGCTTTATGGAGCGCACGCATATCTCCCAGACAAAAAACGCTTGCCCATTTCATTTATACGACAACATGTGGAAAAACATACCGTAAATGAATCCTGTAGAATGTAACAATGGGCGTGAATGATAGCACAAATTACAAAGCAAATGGTTTGTCTCATGAATTGGCAAAGGACGCGCTCAACTTCTTGGAAAAACGAAAGTCTTTGGGTGCGAGATAAAAAGTATCAACTTAAGGAAGAAAAATCTGCACTCACAAAACTGTGTCTCATTATTTATTTAGATTACCACCATGTCCAAAAAGCGAACGCGTTTCGGCTATCAAGCTTTCATCAGTGTGTGGTACTCCTACTCCTACTTGGAGTACCACGCACTGATGAAGGCTTGATAGCCGAAACGCGTTCGCTTTTTGGACATGGTGGTAATATAAATAAATAATGAGACACAGTTTTGTGAGTGCGGATTTTTCTTCCTTAAGTTGTCTCACGAATCCCATTCATGGAAGAAGCATTCAAAGAAATGGCACTGTACCAGGTAACTCTGTCGCACCGGGCCGTGGTAGAAACAAAACAGGCTGATCAGCTGATCCAGCAGGGCGCACATGCTAACATCTGGAATGTCCACAGAACAACTGAGAGCCTGAGAACAAGAAAGATCAGGAAGCGCGCTCAACACCTTGTCTTCTTATATTTTACACTGGGTGCTTAACTTCGTCTATGAATGAACTCAAATCTCAAAAGAAAGTGAATAAAGAAGCACTCATCAGATTTCTTTTTTTCGTTTTTAATCGCCTCACATCACAGACGTTTCGGGCCTGGGGTCAAAGGCGAAATCGCCATTTCACACTGAAGAAGGGTGTAAGCCCGAAACGTCTGTGATGTGAGGCGATTAAAAACGAAAAAAAGAAATCTGATGAGTGCTTCTTTATTCACTTTCTTTTGAGCCTGAGAACAAGACAATAAGGGGGGGGGGCATGATGTATAACATCCAATACAACAAACAAGCTATTTCTTAGTGCCTTATGCACTCTACAGTATAATCCCACATGTCAAAGTCAGGAGTTAAAGGGAACTTTACTGCCAATCACTCCAGATAGCAAATATGGCACAAGGGGACTGAGATTCTTTCCCCTAACTCCAAATATGGAAAATATACCAAAACTAACACAGAGAAATAAACGATACAGATAACTGTGAAATATACTCAGACGTCAAAAATAAGTAAACGTAAGATATGCGGGCAAACAGATAGACATATACAGTAGCATACATATCCAACAAGAAAGCAAATCTGAGCTATCCTATTATTCTTTGGCAAATCATGCAGGTGTACTGTAATGCAGAATGACTTCACCACGTACACACGTCACACACACACACACACACACACACACACACACACACACACACACACACACACACACACACACACACACACACACACACACACACACACACACACACACACACACACACACACACACACACACACACACTCACCCAAAGGAAGTGTTCCTTCATGCGCACAGCAAACTTGCTCCTGCGCAGCCGGAGCAGACGCACAGGTGAGAGGGACAGCTCCGACACACACCTGCACACCCCCGCCAGCTGGCCACACAGCAGCTCCTGCTGATCCAGTGGAGTCTGCCCACGGTTGGACACGGAGGAGACAAGGCGTACATAGATTCAAAAATATTCATTTTTTTCAAACACAAGCAGGTAATTGGAGTGCTTCTGGGTCTTCACCTTTTTTCCTTGGTGCTCATCAGTGTAGGGGCTCTCAAACTTGGTCCAGAAAGACAGATGCTAAGGCACTCAAGGTTGCAAATTGTTTTACTTTTTTATTTGGCTACAATGCCTACGCGTTTCGACCCTTATGGCCTTCTTCAGGGCGTAAATACGTCATACGCCCTGAAGAAGGCCATAAGGGTCGAAACGCGTAGGCATTGTAGCCAAATAAAAAAGTAAAAAAAATTGCAACCTTGAGTGCCTCAGCATCTGTCTTTCTGGACCAATATTCATTTTTTGTTGTAATACATATTGTAGCCCCTTAATGCGCGCCGTAGCCTACCTCCAGTGGCACGCTGTAATAATCATTGAAATGTAACTACCATAGCACTACAATACTATGACACAATACAGTGGAGTCTGCCCACGGTTGGACACGGAGGAGACAAGTCAAGTCAAGTCAAGTCAAGTAGGTTTTATTGTCAATTTCTTTACATGCACTGGTCATACAAAGAATTTGAAATTACATTTCTTGCTTTCCCATTCAGACATAGACTAATCTAGGTAAGGACATAGACAGTATGGACATAGACAGTGCTCATACAGACATTTAAAGTGCAAGACTGGACAACAGAAGACTTGTAGAGAACATACATTAGGAGGAGGTAATTGTTGTGCTTTTCCTAAAAGTCCTTTATGGCGTTCTGACATAGTAATACAAGGAGTACATAGATTACAAAATACTCATTTTTTTCTTGTAATACATATTGTAGCCCCTTAATGTGTGCCGTACCTCCAGTGGCACGCTGTAATAGTCATTGAAATGTAACTACCATAGCACTACAATACTATGACAAAATACAGGCCCTTTAGTAATGCACCACGACTTGGTCATTCATTACCATACTGGTAACAACCTTAAAGCTGTGTCTTAAGGGGTTAAGCAGTGGGAAAAGTGGATGAAGGACATGACATATTGACATGCAGTAGGTGGACAAGTCTGCAGAGGAGCACATGGAGGAGACACAGAACAAACAATCTAACTGATGAAGATATTAACATAGATGCTGACAAGGCTCCTGCTGTAAAATTTGCTGCCATCAGAGTAGCACTGATGAGTGGAGGTGCAAAACGCACACCAGAAACACACCAGAAACAGAGGTGCTGGCAACCAGAAAATACACTTGCAGGACTCTCAAGTTAAATAAAGAGTTTTTAATGTGACAACGTTTCGGCCTGTCGGCCGAGTAGCACTGACCAAGTATTACCGAAGACTCGTGGTGTGTGATTTCGTGCTAATGTAATAATATGGTAAGTCGAGTCTTTCAATAACTATTACAATGTTCTATTGGTGGAACGGTGGGCATTATGAGGCAACGCAGTAGAGAGTCAGATGTAGGACATGACTTTGAAGACATAGGATAGATCATTTAACTGATAAAGATGTTCAAATAGGCATCGTCATACCAGTTCTGTGCTGTTTAAAACCGTGGCAAAGCAGAGGGAGGATATGTAAGATAGAATAGTTCAGTGTTTCTCAAAGTGGGGCGTAAGCCCCCCTAGGGGGGCGCAGAGGTATTGGAGAGGGGGCGCGTGAAGTCAGAAGGTTTTTCTTTTTTAATACTTTTCTGCTTTGCCATTAAGTCAACACATTCACTTTACAATCACAATATATTCATTCATTTATTCACTAATATTTAGAGAACATCATAGGCCATATACGTGTATATTAGGCTCTAATAAACTTTACGAAGGCCTATTTATTTGTATTTTCGTAACCATTTTGTTCGAGTCGGGCGCAGACAGACACCCTTCCCCTGAAGGGGGAAATGGCAGGAAAAGTTTGAGAAACACTGGAATAGATCATTAAACAATTGATATACTGGTAGGCTCAGTACTTCCATAGTACTTACAAAACCTATTTTGGGCTGGGTTTACAGTAGAAAGAGGAGCTGGGATATTCAGAAAATGCAGAACCGTGTGAAGACTCACAAAGACGAAACTAACCCTATTCATACAAAACCCTACTGTACAGAGTTATGTGGGCATACTTGCATTGCCCCACACTTTGAATGTTGTTGTTTATTTCCTCTCTCATAAGCCGCTTTGGATAAAACCGTATGCCACATGAAATGTGATGCAATGGAACGTGGCAACAGGCTGAGGGCAAGTTATTTGTATCAATCATCGTGCACCCATTTCTGCATTTTTCATGCCAAATGATTGCACACCTCCTGCGCATATTAAATCCTACAGATAAAACAGTTGATGCCATGCCAAAGCGCTAGCCTGAGGTAGGTAGCCAGTCCAATAGTCGAGTGGAAAGACGATGACGCATATCACATGACGAAATGGAAGCTTGTAGTTTGTTTGAATACAACTGACACGATTGGCTATGGGCTATGTGTACGAGAAATCATACATTCATAATGCCATGGGCAACCGTAAACCTAACCTCCCTACAAGAAATTGACTAGGTGGCCACCAGACTATATCCCACTTGTGATATATTCTAGTGATAGCCAGGCAACCATAGATGCATAAGAGCACACACCCACTGCCTTGCTCCTGGCCTGGCTATTGCTCGAAACAGTGGAGTTGCCTTACCTCCTCGGGGTAAAAGAAGCATATTCCAGCGCGTGTGGGGTCTCCTTCCTCCTGGACCTTTGATCCATCGTAGAGGAAGAAATAATTACACCTGTGGGGACAAATATAACTTAGGCTACATTACCTGACAACTATCCGCACTTGCAGTTGCAAGTCTACAAATAAGTTGGCCACAACATTCACCCAGACTCTGGAATGTTGGGAACAATAGACAAGTCAGTGAACTGGACAATGATTCCAGAGCTAATCCTATTGTATTGCAGGGTATTTAGAGCACTGTCTGGGGCGAACTTTGGGTAATTACCCACACACATATTTTGACACAAAGGTTGATATTTTTTATGTTGTAGCTGTTATGAATACATAGCTATAGCTCAGTGGTGTAGTCTATGTAGAACGTGGGTATACGGAGTACCCACTTCTAAATTTCAGGGATTTCAGTATACCCACTTAAAATTGATTGATCCATTATTTTGAATAGCACAAATATATAGAGTATACCCACTTCAAAAAATGTTCAAATACAGTATACCCACCATAAAAAAGTAGACTACACCACTGCTATAGCTACAAGAATGAGTTTCAAATATTAAGAACAATGGAAAAGGACTTCAGCATTGTCAGATGATAGGCCTTCTCAGGAAGCAGTGTCTCTGACAAACACACTGAGAATTGTGTGTGTGTTGTTGATAT
Organism: Engraulis encrasicolus; assembly: GCF_034702125.1. Lineage (NCBI taxonomy): Eukaryota > Metazoa > Chordata > Actinopteri > Clupeiformes > Engraulidae > Engraulis > Engraulis encrasicolus. The sequence continues at coordinate 10,448,651 of NC_085859.1, forward strand.
TGTTGTTGTCGCTCCTGCTGCAGCTGAGGGGTGCATTAGCAAAATACTCGTACAGGGGACTTACCTCCTTGACTCTGCTGGAGAGGGTGAATCGGCCATAAGTTGTTAATAGTATCCTTTTGATGTCACTGAATCATTATCCGCAATCCTGCCATTGCATCTGACACCATTGTCTAGCACAAACAAACAGTAAGAACACGCTTTACTGCCTATAACGTAGCCTACTGACACGATGACTGAGTAGCTGAGTGATATTGTGTCAGATCGACAACAATGTAGCATATCACATTCCTTTTCACATCTAAGCCCTACACAAGTTTGCCGCATGGCTCAAATCTAGCTAAAGGGCCGTACACACACGTCGCTGTTATTTACTCGCTACTTGCTCACTCGCCTACTTGCCACTCGCTCTGGGTGATTTTGTTTACTGGTTGTCATGGTTCCCGCTGTCCGCGCCAATAATGTCCGTACGAAACAAAATGTAGGCCTACGCTGTTTAACGTTGATCGTGTGCTGTGCACAACCATGCATATGAGCCTTTGATGGTGTACACTGTATTGGATGTGTTTTCCTCAACACTTCAAAGTGCGATGGCGTGCAGAAGTTGGGTGGTCAGAACACCACAGGGGCAACTTCACCTGTCAATAATCTGCATCCTGCATTCCAATTGGTTACTCGCTTAACTCGCGTCGCTCGAAGATAAAATAAGTTTATCTCGGAACCCGCCCACATCGCATCGCTTGTACTCTCCTCGCCTACTCGCCAGCGAGACTCGCTGGAACACGTAGACATTCTATTGACTTCATCCGCTGAGCGAGCAACTAGCAGCGACGTGTGTGTACGGCCCTTAAGAATTTGAGCCTGGCGTTAAGTCTGCAATGCAAAGGCACCGTATAGAGAATGAACAACAACGTGGGGTTTTGTTTTGGTGACATTCCAATCGATATATGAAAACGGCGAACTATACCCCAAATGCAGAAAAGTTTCTCATGGCACACACGGTTATGGCACGTTTTAGTTACAATGTCACTATCCGACATGCAGCCAATGGTTGTTACAATGTTACCATCAGTCTATCGAATGACGCGACGTAGTTAGCATATTATTCTTCAGCATTATTCTTCTACTAAATCTTACTCTTATAACAGCAACACAAGCACGATACATTTCCTGAAAGTAGGCCTACTTGAACTTAAACAAAGACACAGCAAATGGCATGCAGCAAAAGGATTAAACCTTGGTAAACGTTTAGCAAACTTACTTTGTGCGTAGACTCTACAAATTATGACCCAGGCAAGTGATTTCAGGAGGAATGTGGGTCACAAGAGTAGAATCATGTGAGAGTGTCTTGAGAGTAAGGCAAGCATGGAGGGTCATGCTTGACATTTTACAACTTCCTCAGTAGCCTAGCCTTTTCCCCCTAGGGAGCCTATTTCTATTCACCCTGTTCCTTCTCCTTCAGAACGCAAAAAATGAGTTCAGACCTGAACCATTTTGGCTAACCAAATTAGTAATAATAGATATGGTTATTTGGTTGTCTCAGACATTAAGTTGACTTTACTTGTTTTATTCCTTGCGGTTCTTTTAGTAGCCTTAAATACATCTGAGGAACTGTCTGCAGTGCACTTTAATTCTCCAATTGTATAGGCTAGTGTAGTTTGTTGAATTGTCCTGATTGCACGCACACGCACACGCACGTGCACACACACACACACACACACACACACACACACACACACACACACACACACACACACACACACACACACACACACACACATTGAAACGTTTTGTGGAAATATGTCTAGAGAGGTCAACAAAATCACAGGTGTGTTAATCTATTTTATTTTGTAATATATATATATATTAAATAGGGGATGTTGACAGGCTGAGGTCAAGGGCGTTGGATGGCTTATGATAAGGTCAAGAGGACATGAACCTGCAAACCATTCTGGCCATTTCCACAGTTTTCGTTATTCATTTCATTTTTAAGATCAGTGTTATCATTATGTAGGCTACTATTAGTGTAATTACAATTCATCAATACGAGCTTTAGAGAGAGAGAAAAAATGAGCTTTACAGATATGAGCTTCACAGAAAAAAAAACCTTTGTTTGGATGGATATACACAACCAGTGATGTGGTACATTGAATCCTCCACTCTACAACATCTCAGGCCTTTTCACATATGTAACGGTAGCTGAGAGTACACTCAGCATCATTCCATCTCCGGAGGCCTTGTTTGATAGTTGGATGTAATTGGCCACAGTCCTCTCCATTTAAGCGAATGTGCCAGTCATCCGGCTGACCCACGTCCCAATATCTGGTTGGAGAAAGAGGCAGTTTGACTTTGACAGAGGGGACAAGTGTATAACAAATCTAGTGCAGTGAGGATACACACAGAGTGAAGTGAGTGGTTATGATTGAAGGGCACAAGAAAGTTGGCAATTGGGCTATTAATTAGGAATAGTAGGAATTGTTATTAATGCAACTGTTTACATTTGATTCCATGGCAAAGCACCACTGTTTTTTCAACAACAACAACAAAAACTAAAATTAGTCATTCGTTTTTTTCTTTTTTTAAAACACACTGTATGTAGCCTTTGGGACTTTGGGGTTTTGTACTTTACACTCAAAAGATGACATGAAAGGTGAAGGTGTGAGAGATGTGGCATGGTTGGGAAAACACCTAGACTGGATTTTTACCTGTGTCTACAAGGGCAATTTGGCTATGCATGGTACACCCACAAATTGTTGAAAGAAAATGCTTAAAGGTAGACTAGCCTATATGTAATATTTTTAATAGTTACCTACCGGTAACCAGAATTCATGCTGCCTATTAACACATGTTGGGCTAAATGTATTTTCGACCACCATGAATTTCTAAGTATTAGGCCTAATTGTGACTGGGAAAAGTACATTTTCATACAAGGTGGATCTTCTCTGTGTCCGCCATTTAGGATTTCCAGAAATATATATCTAGCTGTAGAACTTGCGTAGTCAGACTAGTAAATACCGGTATTAACACATTACATGGTAAATATGAATGAAAAGATGATAATTGGGAATGGGCAGCGTAGTTTCCATGAGCAGTATAGTTGCAATGGCCACCTTTAACTCCATCATAACAGCAGGCGGTCTGAATATCGTCACAGTTGCTTTTTGTGAGCGTCTGTGTGGTAGCTAAAATTCACATTAGTGACCGAGGCAGGGAATGGGAATTAACAATGTTGTTGTAGGCTAACTTGTGAGGGTCAGTGACACAAACAAACATTGAGAAACATTACGTCACAAAAATCTACACTAGGCACAGCATCTTTTTCATCCCTTTACTTCCAGAGTTTTCAACCGTACTATTCAACATGTACTTACTTTGGCATTGACTTGTAATCTGTCCCATCAACCAAAGTCCAGTTGCCCTCCACCCCATGCTCCTCCAGCCCGATCCAGTACATGTGCTCTTCATCTGCAGCATGTGTAATGAACTCCTAAAAAGGATCACCGACCAAAGGTCTATCAAAGCTCAGTGGTGTACAAAACAGGCAAACAGATGGTGTATGAGAGAGTCAGACAGACAGACACTACATTCACACACAGGGAGACAGAACGGTTGATGAGCACACATAACTGTACACTCTGGACTTGTTCAAATTAGTGTGTACATTTGAGCAATTATTTGTGAGGTGAGGTTGTACGGCATCTTGTGTGGCATTTTGCAGTTGCAGTTTTGTGGGTTAAAACACTGCATGTATGAAAAAAGTATGGAAGCAATCAGGAAAAAGTAGTAACGATGCACTGCAAGAGCAAGGCACTGTTAACAATTTGAGTTAGGACAGACGGACAAGCTGTCTAAAAACCTTACCATCTCTTGTAAATTGTTGGGTACAAACAGCAGTGCTTTGCTCTCCTTGCACAGCTGCAGTGCCCTTTCCCAGTTGGCTATGTCATCAGACACATAGTAGCATCTCTCATCGAACGAATACCAGCCCTCATCACAATTGCCTGTATGTATGAAGAGAAAAGAAAACAATTCAATTAAAATCTCGATGGCGAGAATCATTTGTGTCTGTTTCACCAAAAATGTCACATCATGTGCCATTCATTCATTCCTTCATTCATTAATTAATTCATTCATTTGATCAAATCCACCTGCAAGGATACATAATGAGTATTCACCTTTAATTTATGCTCATTTAAACCATTCAAACAATATACCATAAGACGATCAAGCATATAATTAAAAAAAAAAACTTGCTCCCAACATGACCCCTGGCATTGACCTTCAAATGACGATTGAATGAATGAATGAATTAATGAATGAATGAAAACCCACGCATACCCACAGTACACTGATGTAGCTCACCTTGGTGTATGGAGACAATGTCTGTGTACAAGAGAGGGAAAAGAAACCAGAGTAATAGCAGTAATAGCAGTAATAGCAGTAATAGCAGTAATAGAAAAGAAACCAGAGTAATAGCATTCATTTGTGCATTCTGTGATCAGTCAATTTGATTACAGCAAAAAAAAGTCACAAAACACTCACCTTCACTTGGGTCATACGTACTATAATAGTCAGTGAATTCTGAAATGAGAGGATTTTCTCAATTAAAAATACCTAATCATTATTATTATATTGTTATAGGCTACATTATTAACACATTAGTTAATAAATAACAATGTATTAATTAATCAGAATTTAAACCAAGTAAAACAAGTACTGTAATAACATATACATGCATTTTAAATAAATGCATTTTATATACTACTTTTGACATTTACTGGACTTTGAAACGTGGAGCTTGAAAAAGTATTTTTTTTGTTCCTCAACCAAGGAACTTCATCAGTTTCTGGTTGGTGTGAGGGGAAACACGAAGGAGTACGTATTAATATGTGACCTTGCCTCCTCCACTTGCGCTTGTCTCCTCGTCCCGCCTCCTGGCCCCTCCTCCGTGGAGTAAACGATAAAGTTTCCCAACTGTCAGCGTAGCCACAACAACATTTGAGGGACTGTTTTTCATTCACCATCCCAATTGCAAATGAGAAAAAGACTCTACAATTGAGCTTTTGCAAGATATTGAAATATAATGCTGTTGTCAGTGATGTCATCATGACGAGAAGCAAGTGGAGGAGGCAAGTGGAGGAGGCAAGGTCGCATATTAAGACGCACTCATGGAGTAATACCTCTGTTGACCAAATGATTATGAATAGGGGTGTAAATAATCATCGCTGTATCGATGCATCGATCCTACGGCCAACGATCGAATCGAATCGTATTGTAGAGCATTCTTAAGTATAGAAAATAATTGAATCACTGACCCCTGCCCAATGTGCTAGCTCCATAACATAACAGAAGTGTGAAAGTAATTGGAAAAAATCGTATCGAATCGAATTGAATCGCACGTATAGTGGGGCATTCTTAACTATTGTAAATAATCGAATCGCTGCCTTACGATATCAATATCGAATCGTATCATCATGGAAGCTGTGATTTACACCCCTAAGCCCTGAAGCTACGTTCACACACAATGCTGCTTACTAGCTTCTCGCTTGCTCGCCTACTTGCCACTCTCTCATGGAACGTTCGCTAAACGCTCCCGCGGCTTTAACTGCCAATGCACAGGCAAGAAGTACCGAACTCTGCATTCCAATTGGTTACTCGCTTACTCGCCTCGCTCGAAGTTAAAATATTTTCAACTCTGTGGGATCCGCCCACATCGCATCGCTTGTTCACCACTCGCCTACTCACCTCCTTTGTGTTGTTGGAACACATAGACATTCTATTGACTTCATTCGCTGAGCGAGTAACTAGCAGCGTTGTGTGTGAACGTAGTTTAATTATGAAGCTGTCTCTTTTAATGACCAAGCCCTCATCACCTGCATCCCCTAAGCACAGAGCCCATGGTATAACCTTTCTGTCACCATAATTGTAATGGCTGTGTTTTAATCTGTAACTTAATTAAGGCTGTCGGTACTGTCATAGCAATGTTGTCATGATGTAGTTGAGTATTTTCAGCAAATAGTGAATAGGCCCGTCGGCGACCCCATCTACAGTAAGGGCAGTGGTGTAGTCTACTTTTTTTATGGCAGGTATACATATATTTGAACATTTTTTGAAGTAGGTATACTGTATATATTTGGGCTATTCAAAACAATGGATAAATCAATTTTAAGTGGGTATACTGAAATGCCTGAAATTTAGAAGTGGGTATACTCCGTATACCCGAGTTCTACGTAGACTACACCACTGAGTAAGGGGCTACCGAGCTCAGACTCCCAACCTACCAGTCAGCACTCTTCGGTTCATGCGTGGGATGCACATCCCAATACCGCTGAGCTTTAGGTCCGGACCGATAGCTCAGTGCTACAGATACTGCATGAGGCTTCGGGAGGGAGGATTAACTCTGCTAGTTAGCATCCGTATACATGAGCAGTCATCTCTACAGCATGACTCTCACCGTGGAATGTGACTCTTCTGCAGAGGCCGACTTTCCATTAGGCAAATAGGCAATTGCCTAGGGCCCCGCCCAAATCTGTCCTCCATAGGGGCCCCAACTGTCACACCAGTTGCCGTAAACACACAAAAAAGTAGGATTTGCCACTTATGCAGTCGAAGTTATCGTAGATATATGACTCAAAACACTTAAATAGCACCAAAACCCATAATTTAATGTCTGTATAATGACTTAAAAGAGCCCCATGTTGATATTTCGCCTAAGGCCCCAAAATGACTAGATCCGCCCCTGATCTTCTGTCATGTGGAGACTAGGTATGTATAACCAAATACTATCAATATGGGCCAAGATACGATACCTCCCCCCCTCCCCAAAAAAAAAAAAAAACAGACACTGATGAAGCTTCTCAGCTGAAGAATAAAACACCTTCAAGAGAAAGTCTTGTTGTTTACAACTTACCGGTAACTCTTTTATTTAACTTAACTGACCTTCGTGGTGGTGGGTCTTGGTGGTGGCGGAACTCCTCACAGTTGTGAGATAAATTTTAACATCCTCAATACCTTGGCTCAACTGGGAGACTAAGGCAATCCCCAGCGGTAAAGACAGAAAATGTAAAGCAAAATGAGTATGGATATGTTCATGGACGCTGTGATATAGTGCCATGTGTGGTGCTGAATGGATGTATTATTGAATTTTCACCATAGATATGCAGGCCTACATTTAATTCCTGTGATCATCATGAGGATGAGGAGCAGGAGAAGTAACAAGCCATAAAGGATGTATGCCAATTTGTTCTGTCCACCTGAGAGAGAGAGAGAAAGAGAGAGAGAGAGAGAGAGAGAGAGAGAGAGAGAGAGAGAGAGAGAGAGAGAGATGTAACGTTCAGTATGTTCCATTCAGTATGTTCCATCCATTTGTTGTAGCTGTCAATCAGTTGTTGATCTAGTTGAGCTTGCTATAGCTCATTTACCTTTTATAAGGTATTGTTATAGAAAGGTACTTCTTTTTTGTACTTTTGCAAGACAAACTATTTTACTGCTCAATTCCAAAGGGTCATAATTGCTTAAAATACATCTGATTATTCCTCAAATAACTCTCCATTTCTGTCACCTGTTCATACTAGGCCTACCACCCATTTATAACCAGAGAAATGGGAAATGTCAGAATATGTGAATAATCCAAACCACAAATAGACCACTTACCTTTTAAAAGAACCACTTTGGGGGAGTGATGGATATTCTCTGTATCCGATGAAGTGAATCGATCATAGCCTGCGCTTTCCATCACTAAATAAATAAGATATAAAAATGTCATTGCCGTACTTGAATCACAGGATAAATATGTTCTTTGCATAATTTTCACACTTCTAACATGGGTGAAAAATTATTATTTTTTTGTTCATTTCTCATTTTATACATTGGGCTAGATCAAATGATCAAATGGGATAATCTCAGTCGAACATGGCATCATGTTTGCCTAATATATAATGCTAACAATTTGACCTGACAAAGAATGGCAACATTGTTGAATAAAACAGTGATTAAAGGGACAAACTTGTAATGGAATGGACAAAATGTTGAACATCAACATGAAGATATTGCCGCTTCTTGAAGATGTTACAATGTCTTTTAAAACTGTGCTCATTTTTTTATTATTATTTAACAAATTAGATTTAAAGCATATTCATTATCCAAACACAAAAAACATTACGTAATATTGCAACAAGAGTAGGTAGAGCGGTGTGAGTCTCCCTCAAAATCAACTGGTGCTCTTGGAGGGTGCAATGTAGAAAGAAAAAAGGAGGAAAAAATCCTTCGTCCAGGCAGTTGATTTAAAAAGTCCAAAACAATCTTTATTCAGTGGGCTAGACATTAAAAATCACCAATGCCTATCAACCCCACGGCCTTCTTCGGGGTGTTTGTAGTTCACACGTCAGATTATTCAGTGTGATCCAACCTTAATATAAAAACAATTTTTAATTGTATTTCTATGAGCTTCCAAATTATTTAGCGAACAATTGGTAGAATAAAGTGAACAGATTGTTTTTAAATCGTCATACCACACTAAACATCAATCATCTTCAACATCTTTACTGTAACTAAATCACAAAGGATTTTACCTGAATATGCAGACAGTCTGTTCACCCTTCTGTCGTGTTGGTTTTAACAGCAGACGTGAATCAATATTGCCCTTCTGTCCCTCTTCCCAAACAACTCTCTTCCACATAACTGCACACATGGGTGTAGTACGGGAAAATAGGGCACTCTTCAGTGGCATGACTGATGTCTAAGAATAAAGACAGCATAAAATGCAAAAGTCATGACAATCTGTTGATATTCTGTCGCTTTATCTGCTTCCATGCTTACTTATTCTGCCAATGATGACATTCACAAATAGCACAACAACTTGTAGGGAGGTTCAAACAAACAAAAACACACACACACACACACACACACACACACACACACACACACACACACACACACACACGCACTGAACTTAATTCAGTTATGCAAACATATTTGAGAGATCATTAAATTAAAATATATTAGGAATTGTGTAGGTAATACAATCAATGGTAGATTACAGCTGCTCTCTGAAAATGGTTTTTGATGTCCCCCATCTTATCTATGTAGGTCATTCACAGATCATTCACGTAAGGAGTTTAGATAGTTTAGGCTATGCAACCCTTTCCCCCCTGTCGTGCCGAAAGCGAGTCCCTGCCAGAACACAAGTGCCCTCATTGAAACCAATGACATTTTTTGAGAGAAAATTTTACTATTTTTTGCAGAATGAATTACATAATTTATGAACTAAAAATATGCTATATATACTCGTCCTCCACTTAATATGAGCTATTTAAATGAAACCGTAAAATTTGTTATGACAATTCTTCGATTCTTTTAGGGAAATAATACTGAAATTGTAATCAGCTCTTTGTAATACTTCCAGAAGGAATGTAGATGCTTTATTGATAGGCTTTCCATCTTAAATTGTGTCGGATTTGTCTGCAAAAATGGGTAAAAAATATCTGAAAAATTGGTCATTGGTTTCCATTGGTTTCAATGAGGGCACTCGTGTTCTGGCAGGGACTCGCTTTTCGGCACGACACCCCCTTGCCTCATGCACTGCTGGACTTTTTAACTAACAGAACCAGGTGAGGGTAAATGGGGTACTATCTGACAAAATGACATCCTCCACAGGATCGCCCCAGGGATGCGTTTTGTCTCCTCTGCTCTATATTCTGTATACTAATGACTGTCGTAGCCAACACGCAAACCGACACATACTGAAATTTGCAGATGACTCCATCATCCTCAGCCTTCTCCAGGGGAACGAAACAGATCATGGTCCCATCTTAGATGATGTTATTGCCTGGTGTGATAGTTCTCACCTGCACCTGAATGTCTCAAAAACCAAAGATATGATCATTGACTTCAGGCGTAAAACCCTCCCTGCTCTGACTACTACCATTAAAGGGCAGGCTGTGGATGTGGTAGATTCCTATAAGTACCTGGGTAGTTTTATTGATACTAAATTAAATTTTAACATCAACACAGAAAATATTTGCAAAAAGAGCCAACAACGTCTGTTTTGTTTACGCAAGCTGGCCAAATTTAATGTTGACAAAACCATGATGACACTCTTTTATAGGTCCTACATTGAGTCGGTTTTATCTTTTTCTATTTGCTGTTGGTTTAATAACCTCAGTGTGAAAGCGAAAAACACCCTTGCCAAAATCGTGAAGGTCAGTGGCAAAATTATAGGTGCCCAGCAAAGCAGCCTCGCTGACCTGTATAAAAAAAAGCCACTTTGAGGAAGGCTGAGTCCATTTTATCTGTTACTGCCGACCCCCTCCACTCTGAATTTCAGCTACTTCCATCTGGCTCACGCTTTAGGTTCCCATCAGTCAACACCAACAGATTTAGGCTTTCATTTATCCCTAGTGCCATCTCCATTTTAAATTCACATCCCCACTGATTGATTTCTTGACCTGATCCTTGGCGTTGTTTATGGTATTTTATTGTATGATGTTCTCATTTTATTTATTCATGATGTGTTTTTATTATGGCCATTTTAACCTTTTATTGACCAGTGCACTTTATGTCTGTCCTGTGGTATGTTGTTTTTGCTGGTATGTTGTGCTTATGTCTTGCTGAACACCTAATCGCCCCTTCTGGGGACAATAAAGTTGAAACATTGAAGTTGACCACCAGTAGCACATGCACTGGAATAGTCACTGAGAGCGCTATCTCGGTCATTTCGTGAAGTTTTCACGAAAAAAATGGGGAAATTAACTTTAAACTTCGTGGTGCATTCACGTTATTGCCCGTTTTTCGTGGTTGGGCAACGCTTCCGCTGCCTATTCATTTGAATTGCCCGACTGCTAACTAACCCTAACCCTAACCCCAGTGATGTTCAAAAGAACGCGTTCATAGAACACGCTCCTTTTTTCGTGAACGTTGAACTGAACGCAACACATTTTTTAATAAGGAACTTGAACGTGAATTAGTTCACATTACGTGTCATGAACGGCAGACATCACTGTAAATGAACGTTGGGATTTGTTTTCCATTGAAAGCTGAGTGACATCTGTTTTCTCTTTTGAAACGCAACGAGAGAAAGTTCCCCCCTTCTCTCTCTCTCGCTGGTGCCGCTTGTATCATCAGTGAGAATTTCTTTTGACATCTGTGTGCGCAATGCATTGTGGGCAGCGTAGTGTCCGGCTGAGAATAGTTGAATAACATAGGCTTAGTTATTGCTGCTTACGCACGACATTACCCATGATGAATTGCGGCAGAGAGAGAGAGAGCGCGAGAGAGCGAGAAGCAGACAGACCAAGCGCTGCATTTAAAAAAATGGTTCGTGGTGGAAGGGATGGCACGGAGACAGACACTGATTATCCTTATGAACATTTAAACCACCTGCGCAGCAAAAACAGTAAGGACATCCGCTGTAACATGATCTCCAAAAATTCCGTGCTCTTGGACATGGATGTTAAGGGCACAAAATCCGTGTCCAGGAGCACGGATTTTGCCAAAATTCCGTGCTCCTGGACACGGAATTGTTTTCCGTGCTCCTGGGCACGGAATTGTTTTCTGGACACAGAGAAGAGCTCTCTCTGTAGGCTACTCCCACAGCTCTGTTTCCACAGTCAGGATTCTCAGGATTTTTCTAATTTCAAATATTTTTTCTTAAAAAAAAACATTTCCTACTGACAGGTTAGGGTTAGGGATTGTTTTGGTCTGGGCACAGCTAGTTTTCTTTCATTCATTATATGAATTTGATAGCCTAGCAACCAACTGGAAAAGGTATTTCTCAAAAATATGTCTTTAATGACAGGTTAAGGTTAGGGAATGCTCCTGGACACGGATTTTGTGTCCTTAACATCCGTGTCCAGGAACACGGAATTTTGGAGATCAGGCTGTCCACAACGTCCTGTTCGAATTTGAAACGGCACATTGAGTGTTAAAACATCCATTCGGTGTGAATGCATTTGCACCCTCGAGGGTCATAAGGGAGGAAAAGGAGACCCCTACCAAGCCCAAACATAAAAAATGACACTGCCAGCAGCCTCCGAGAGGTCCGTGATGGTCTCACAGGTGCAGGAAGATCAACGGATTATCGACTACTACATTGAAGAAGATGTACAACCTCTAAACAAAAAAAATCACTGTATCACACATATGTTATAAGTGTGTTATATAAGATACACAGTTTCCTTAAAAATATATAGGCATATGTGTGCATTTGACTTTTGCCTTCATTAGGTCTACCTTCATTCAAGAGTTTTGCTCATATAAATTAATTCATACACAAACAGATAGGCTATATATAAACTTATATATACATATTTCATATATATTATTTATTTATTTATTTATTTATTGAAATGCTAGTAGACTTCATTGCACTAGGCTAGAACTGGTCTACCTTGTCTGTACTGCATGCTGCAAGTTTCATCACCTGGTATGAAACCCACAATTGCAGTGTCATGAGCAAATGTCTAGTCAGTTTCAAAGAATGTATGATTTCTAGCTCGTGGTGTGAAAAAAGTATTTATTTGAATATCTCACGAAAAAAGTGAAAATGAACTGAACTTTGAACTAGTTCACAATTAAAATTGTGAACTTTGAACGTGAACTGTTCACTTTGAGCATCTATGAACTGAACTTGAACTAGGCCTAGTTCAGAAAATCTGTGAAGTGGCACAACACTGCTTAACCCTAACCCTGTCAGCCCCCCCCCCCCCCTCCTAATAGCCTACAATTTATTTGACAACTTTAATCAAAGTTACGGTCAGAAGTGTATCAGCGGTGTTTTAAATCGAGAGGTTATCAGCTGTGTTTTAAATCGAGAGGTGGCCGTTTCTGTCAGCACCCCCTCCCCGCCCCTGCAGATGCTTGGATAACCATAGCAACAACACGAGCTGAAAATACAGACAGAGAGCGCCTGTGCAGAAATACGCTTTGTCGAGTTTGTGTCAATGCAATGTCGGTGTAGTTTTCAAATGCAAACGCATGCATATCGTAAATCAACTACGAGGCTCAAATCGTAAATTCAAATGCAAACGCATGCATATCGTAAATCAACCACGAGGCTCAAATCGTAAGAGTCGCTAGGCAGCGAGTCGCTAGGCAGCAGTCGGGCAATTCAAATGAATAGGCAGCGGAAGCGTTGCCCAACCACGAAAAACGGGCAATAACGTGAATGCACCACGAAGTTTAAAGTTAATTTCCCCATTTTTTTTGTGAAAACTTCACGAAATGACCGAGATACGGTTGCATTGCCTATGTTGTGTCTTGTGTAGGCCTAGCCCCCCCCCCATGTTAATGAGCCATGATTTTCCCCTTTTTAATTATTTTTCTATATTCCTGCGTCAAAATGACCCGAACACCTTCCTTGAACACCTTAAGGGTTAATAAGAAAAAAAATCAACTCTGCCAAACACAATCCTATGTTGGGAAGTCTAGTTCTACCTCCACGTCGTTTGGAAGCGCTGTCTTTCACGTCACGTTACAGGAGGTGCGAAAGACTTTCTAGCGCTACCCTACGTCATATCCGCAATCTCACCAATCTTTCAGAAATTGAAGATGGCTTCTCTCGGACGCTTGTCTCGGGCTGTGGTCCGAGCTCCCCTGGCCCAAACCCGTCAACATTCAGCAGCGGCACATGGAGATTCCCGTAAGTTTACAGAGAGGCATGCTAAAATATAGCATGTTTCAACCAATCGGAGAAAACTTAAACGGGAACGTTACTTTGCAGCGGTGACCTTGTCAGCCAGTGGCGTTGTTCGCCTAGGCTAACGACCGAAGCTCTGCCCAATATTGTTTCTGGTAGCGATAATTACTGAACGTTGCCAACACAGTGTGTCACACGAGATATATTGTAACCGAATAAAGCGAATGTAAAGATCCATCTTATGAATGTCAAAACAATGAAGATCTGAGTTGCGTCCTGTTCAGCCAACGACGCTATCCGCCAAGCTAGGTTAGCATAGGAACTACTTATAGCTTGCTAGGTTGAAAACCCTAGACCCGAAATGATCCGCAACAACAGGGAAGTGATCTCGCGTAGTCTACCATGCTTATGTTTTGATGATGTAGGCCTAATCATGGTGGTAGCAAGTCATTTTTGGTAGCAGTGGAAGTTCATGGGATGTAGGTACGATGACCTGGTTACCCTGCTTGTGAAGGTTTGTCAAAACGAGTCGCATGTTCTGTCAGTGACTTGTGATTTGTGTTATGGCAAACTACAACGTATGAGTAGAGCTAGTCTTGTACGTCCAGGAGGGTTACTAACGCTATTTAATGTTTGCGTTTCTATTTCTTGCGTGTGTGTTTATTTGTTACACTCTTTCCATCAATGTGTGTATCCCTAGCTCCCTCCAGACTGTGGAAGATCCTGACCTTCACGGTGGCGTTCCCCGGAGTGGCAGTGTGCGGGCTGAACACTTACCTGAAGATGCAGCACCACCACCACGAGCAACCAGAGTTCATCGCCTACAGTCACCTGCGCATCCGCAGCAAGGTGAGACCCCGCAACTCAACTATTTATTTATTTATTTATTGACGGGTGTGAAAAACCTGACAGGATGTCATCATAGCAGAATTATTTTACTGACCAAATACACTGTTTTCTAGAAACAAGTTAACTCTTAGATGTTGACATCTTCTAACAAATAGTGTAGCCTACACGTGATGCAATTTATTACATATATGCAGTATATTATATCATTGCCATGTTCAAAGTTTGCCCGGCCTAACTGCACTCAATGACGTGACCGTTCACTGTCGCTGTTCATTTGTTTGTTGCAGCGCTTCCCCTGGGGTGACGGAGTGAAGAGTTTTTTCCACAACTCTGAACTGAATGCTCTGCCAGACGGGTATGAGGAGCATGAGGAATAAAGAGTAATCGGGAGTCTTCACCTGAGCAACATCTCCCGTGATAGCTTGGGACCACCGTCCCCCTCTCCTCAACTCTTACAGACTACATCAGCCGTGGACCACACTCCTTCTTATCAGTTTACTTCAAATATCTGTTCCAACTTAAAAAAAACTTTCATTACCTCGCGCACTCTCTGTTACAGAAGAGTCGACCAAGCGGAAATAGTTACATCTGGACCATCTTGACATATTGTGAGCTTAAAACATGTTAAATAAACATATTTAAAAGTACCAAAATTCAAATGTGTAGTTCATTATTTGAACAGTTTACTTTAGCTGTGTAAAGACATGCTACTGATATTTTTTTTTTTTGGGAAATGACCACACTCTAATATCACAATATATTCCCCGTTATAGGATAACCATATGCAAACAAACTTATTCACCTGGTTCATTTAGATTTTATTTCAAGTTTAAATGTGCAGACGTTTTTTTTTTCTTTTCGTCCCATTTGAGGAGGTAACAGTTTTCTAACATGGGACAGGCTGCCATTTTGTTCTGATGGGGATGGACATCACATGCATATAATGTTCTATTTATAGCCATGTAATTCAAGCACCACCTATACATAGATGCACTAACATTCAAAAGTGCCCAACGAATTGTTAATTTCCAAGGTAGGTGACCTTGGCTTATGGCGGTTGATTTATGGGCCTTTTTTCTTACCTGAAGGAATTATGGGAACATACTTGGAGGCAAAACAACATTGGTTGGGGAAAAAAAATACATATCATTAAAGTAAAGAGAAACTATAGACCTTCCTCGATATTTCCAGTGGTAAAGGTGGCTAAACACAACCATGCCTGTGACATGGCATACTTGCACTTGGCTTTTGGGTTCTGAGTTTTTTGTTGTTGTTGTGATCTCACGATCGCAATGTTCTCCCCAGTGTTATTTAGTAGACCAGGAAAAGGAAAGCCTTGAGCCACAGAAAAGTGAAAAGACTATTTGCTCCTGAGAAGCACACCTCAGTTGGAAGGCTGTTCATAGAGTCATTATAGGAGGCGTCAGCGAAGCAATCCACTGCAACTTTGTCACACATGCAGATGAACATGTCGCAGTCCCTGTTGCTGGCTGCCATGATGGTGAGGGCGAGAAAGAAAGCAAGGGGGGAAAAAACAGTGGCTTAATACCTTGGTCATAGGCTACATGCCACAAACTGCATTTTATACACATTAATTAGAATCTATTAACCGTACAGTCAAATTTAACCCTTACACATTTGTAAAACAAATTCAAATAAGTTAAGTGTAGAAATGCCTGGTCCTTACATAGGCATGTTATATTTTTGTCGTCATTGCATTCAAATTCGTAGAAGTTGAAGTAGGGGCTGTCAAAAAACGAGTCACAGGACTCATAGTTTTGGGCTTCATCGTAGCACTCATCATGGGCTTGGCAGCACCTGAGAAGAAAATAAAATAAGTAATTCTGTGTTTATTGTCAGAGATCATGTAGATATGAAGGCTATACACAGGATATGCAACTGCAGTGATCTGTAAGCTGAGAGTGTGAAATCCAGCAAGTAAGACAAGGTAAGTAAGTACCTATCACACACACACACACACACACGCTCTCCCAGGGGGGACACACTCACAAATGTTCTCACTGGATATTAGGACTGTAACGATATTGTATCGAACCGAGAAATCGTGATACACAGAGTCACATTTGGCTCCCTATTCCAATGTATCCCCAAATACACGAGCACACTCTTCAAATATTATTACCCATTAGTGCAGAAAACAACCATATGATTTGCTGTGATAGTCTGTTTTCCTTAACTTCAGTGGAGATACATTTCAGAAATCGTGCAGGGCGTATCAAATTACTGCTAGGTCTGACAGTTATTTTCATTCGTGCTACGAACCGAATTGTGGGGGGGTTCGAGTGGGCGTGGGAGACGGGAGGGGGGGTTCGAACGAACCCCTCGAACCCCCCCTGGCTACAGGCCTGCTACATTTTCACATGATTTCACTGGACACACACACACACACACACACACAGTGCAGTATAGGACCTGTCCATCTGGTCCACGGCAGTGCCTCCTCCTCCAAGTCCAGCAAAAGACAAGATAAGTAAGTACCTATCACACACACACACACACACACAGTGCAGTATAGGACCTGTCCATCTGGTCCACGGCAGTGCCTCCTCCTCCAAGTCCACAGTAGCAGCCGTAGTCCCAGAAGTCCAGCAGAGGATTCCTGTCTGGCAGCTTGCACTGCACCATCTGCCTGAACTGCCGCAGCGCTCGACTCGGGTAGGCCACCACTTAGTAGGACAAGAAGGGGGAAAGAGAGCCTCCAACCACATGTGTCAAATGGCATCGTCAAGCATGCAAAAGTATTATGCTGCCCTTGACTCGGGTAGGCCACCACTTAGTAGGACAAGAAGGGGAGAAAGACAGCCTCCAACCACATGTGTCAAATGGCATCGTCAAGCATGCAAAAGTATTATGCTGCCCTTGACTCCTTGACTTGGGTAGGCCACCACTTAGTAGGACAAGAAGGGGGAAAGAGAGCCTCCAACCACATGCAGTGGTGTAGTCCACGTAGAACGCGGGTATACGGAGTATACCCACTTCTACATTTCAGGGATTTCAGTATACCCACTTAAAATTGATGGATCCATTATTTTGAATAGCACAAATATATACAGTATACCCACTTCAAAAAATGCTCAAATATACAGTATACCCACTTAAAAAATGCTCAAATATACAGTATACCCACCATAAAAAAGTAGACTACACCACTGACCACATGTGTCCAATGGCATCATCAAGCATGCAAAAGCATCATGCTGTCCTTGACTCCTCGACTTGAGTAAGCAATTAGTAAGGAGAAGGGGGAAGACTGGAGAGCCCCCAACCATATACAGCATAGAAAAAGATTATGGAGTTTTAAGGCAACTTTTACTTGTATCTCTCAATGCAGAGGAGTTAGTGTGAATGTAAGACAAAAACTGGATACTTACACTCAGGAAAGGAAAGGATCAAACACAAAGTGCAGAAGAAGTATCGCATGTCACTGTTGGGGAGAATCTGATGGTCAAATCACTTAGATTAAATAATAAAATCTTTAATGCTTTTATTTTGCTTGAATATTTATTTGTATGTTAACTACTTCTTTGTTTCCGTGTGCGCCTCAGGAATTAATGTTTGTTGCATCAGCTGATGGACATTAAAATGAAGTACTATTCCTAGATAGCTACGTAGGAATTATTTTGCTATAGTACACCATAGAAGGCACATTACAATATCAATAGTCACTGTAGAGAGTAGGATAGGCCTATAACTTTAAAATAAGGATTTACCATAAGACTGCTATTACCTCCCAAAAACCACATCGATTGTAAAGCTTTGGCAATCCATTGGGGGATTCTACCAAAGAACATTCAGAAATTTAAATCAGCCTACCTGTTCTCAGTTTCACAGTGCAAGTGATATTGCTCCGAACGCGGAATTGCGAAGTTGGACCAAAATTGATTGAACAAGAACAAAAGAAGGTTAAAGGCCTACTCTCACAATCCCTAATATGAGGTAAAATCGTATTTCACCGACTAGAGATACAATTGTATTGTGTGCAAATGCTAAACCTGAACATGTCCAGCTTTTCAGGTAAGCCTGCATTTGACAGCAGGCACTGTGTGAGTGCTACATTCTCTTCCTCATAGCCAAGCTCACCGCACACATGTTGAGGCCAGCTTGTGCTCCTGAAATGGCACGAAAAGCAAAGAAAAAGTTCCTTTAAGTTGATAAATACATTACTTATTGGTTTGGTGGCCATATACTATCTAGGGAAATATGAGGACATGTGTAAATATAATTGTGATAGCCTATATTTGGTGTGTAATGCAAAACATCACAGATTTAGCAGGGTTTTTTTCTTCTTCTTACAGAATGCCAGAAGTCTTCAAACAGCCAAACAAAAATCAGTCATAATCACAGAAAAGTGCAGATCATTCTTCAGGTTTTCGGAGTTGATAACAGCTTAACAGAATAACAGTGTTGGCATAACCAAGATAACTCCAACTGCAAACACAGGCCTTCCCTGCCTAAATGTAACATTTCATATCTTGATTGCACACACATACATACTCTAACTACTTATAGTGTAAATACACCACATTTATTTGGTTCACAACTATCACACACACTATATGAAACAACATGCATTCAATTCTGTCTTATTTCCAACAAATGCTGCACATTTTTAAACACCATAGGCTGTTGACCTCTGACACAACACACAGACACACATACACACACTCAAACAGACATAAACAGTCTCTTTGCTGTTTTACGTTAACTTTTGCCTTTTTGGGGGTTGGGGGAGTACTGAAAATTTCTGAAATGCATCATTGTACTTGTGCAATGTAAATTGATCTACATCTATATATATCTATATATATCTATATATATATATATATATATATATATATATATATATATATATATATATAACCACATTCATCAACTGAAGTGCCTGGACCAAGGCTCTTTTTTCCTCCAGTCTTTTTGCTAGCTGTTGTGTTGAGCAATGTCCACTAGGTGGCACCACTCAACAAGGGAATTGTAACACAAAGCTGGCGTCAAGCGCAACATAGGCTTCTGAGTGAGGTCACATGTTTGGGTAATGTCAACTACATAGGCCTCCCTTTACCTTGCTCTTTTACTTGCCACTTTCTTAAAACATTCTTACAGGTCTTTGATTCATACACTGATAGGTAGTTGAATTCTGAAGTAAATCATGTCAAAAGCTTATCAGTAGCTCAGCGGCATTCATGAAAATAAATAGTATACATAAATACAAATAACATTGTAATAACCATATGCACAGTACAGCAACACCAAGCAGATTTTACAACTTTAAGGACAGAGGTGTCATTTCAAGGGCCAAGGAAGTTAAAAACCCTGCCACACTATGCAGGTGACGTCACAGAGTAAGTAGTCTAACCAGAGATTCTTTAAGTATAGAGATATGCCAACATAATAGGTTTCTATGGGCACCTAACGCGACCAGGTTCCAGTCTGCCTAAAGGGCCGTGTCATAATGCTCCTACAATGAATAGAACAGTCCTTAGGTCTGCCTAAGGGGGGCCATAATAGAACCAGGAAACAATGGGCCAATGGAACCTCTCTCTCTCTACTCTCTCTGGTCTAAGTTTCTTGAGTAGCCTACAATATGATCAGAGATGGTGGTATCACAATCGAGGCACTTTCCGACCCATGGGTTGACTCCTCTGCTTTACAATCACATTTATATGATGTTCTTCCTGAGGGAAATAATGTTCCAACAACCAACAGGGTCCAGTTGTCCATGTTTGCCAGGAGGAAAAAAACATGACATATTCCTACTGTGAATGGTTGAGATAGGAGCGGGAAAGGATCTGCACACTGCTTGCAAAAGACTTGATTTATTAGGAGCAACGTTTCTGCAACGCATCTGATGCCTGAAGAAGATCTATGATCGAAACGTTGCTCCTAATAAATTAAGTCTTTTGCAGGCAGTGTGCAAATCCTTTCCCGCTCCTACATGTGACAATTTTTTGATTTGGCACCTGATGATGCTTTTTTGCTGGATGTGCGCACTTTCCGCTACACTCATCCTGTGAATGGTTATCATAAGGTTCTCTCTAGTAGTGTGAGCCAGACGAACAGGAGGACAGTCATGGGGTGAACCCAGACAGGTGGGAGAGGAACACCTGGGGCCGCATTACAGCTTCCACTGGGTAGGTTGTTGTTGGACGCGTTGTACGGCGCGCCGGCGAAACATTCAGCCGCCACCCTGTCACATTCGCAGATGAACAGGTCACACTCGTCGTTGGAGGCTGAGAGAGAGATAAACACACAGACATAACAGCGATCATTCCTATAGAAAGGGAACATAAGTTGTTCTGACAGTTTCTGAATAGGCTACCTTCAGAATTTTGTTTGGCTTTGCTTTATGTTTTTACTCACACAAACATGAAATTGTCCGGCTGGCTTCATTGCAGGTGAAATCGTAAATATTTGTGTAGGGACTGTCCAAGATGGAATCGCAAGCGCTGTGGTTCTGAGCCAGGCCATAGCAGTTATCGTGCACCAGACAGCACCTGAAAGAAGGCTTTAGTTTAACGTGTGGATAAAACTACAACATAGCCTACTTACGTATATCAAATCTGCCTAGAACACTAGACCAAACCCTACAGGATAGAGTATGTTTTTTGCCTGTCGAGTTGGTCTAGCCTAGTGTTTCTCAACCTTTTTATAGGCGAGGCACCCTTTCAAATCAAGAAAAATGTCAAGGCACCCCAAACCAACAAGCCGTAACATGGCATTGCAGCCCTATTTACTTCCTAACAATAAGGGCAGTCAGTGACCACCCAACTGCACCTTCCTCGCACTCTTCGAGTTGCAGTCAGATCTGTGTTCGTGTGGCCCTCCGATAGTGGCGATGGACAAATGTGTCCCTCCTCATCATCAAAGTTGCCCATCCCTGGTGTAGAGAGTCATTAGGATGGCCTTAGTACATTGACTTTGCCTATAGTGCAAGCCCAGACTATCCATTTCATGTCATAGTCTGTTTTACAAGTCAGGGCAAGCCATGGTCTTAATGCAGGGGTGGGGAACCTCTGTCTTGAGGGCCATATGCGGCCCTTGAAGCCGTTTTATCCAGTCCCCTACATATTTTTAATGTTATGCAGGTTCACATGAAATATGATATATTTTGTAAAGGAATCTTAGAAATTCCATTTGCAATAGGGGAGCTAGAGAAGGTGGGGTATGTTGTTAAGGTGGAGTGACCTCAATATCGGCCTAAAGTGCAGGGTGCAGGTTTGTGCTCATAGTACGGTCCTTGGAGGACTTTTAAGGCCCTTGGAGCAATTTGAAGTGGCCCTTCGAATGAAAAACGCTCCCCACCCCTGGCATAATGGGTAGGGAGATGGTCTTAAAATCAGAGTCTTGCAGGCTCAAATTACCAGCCTTGCCTCTCTCTGCACTGCCATGCATGGCTGAAGTGCCCTTGAGCAATGCACCTAATCCCACAATGCTCAAGGGACTAATAACCAATACACTATAAGTAACCGAGTCTCTTTGGATAAAAGCATCAGCTAAGTATAATGTAAGGAGGTAGTAAGGTAAGGAGGCAGTTCTGAATTTACTTTGCTGCCCTCTATGGGCTACACCACCAATGACGTTCGGAGGAGCAGGCCATAAGTCATTAGAGGTAAAGATAACGGTAATTCCACTTCCAACCTGCAGGGCTGAAAATCTATTCAGTTCCCAGTAACAGACAGGTAACCCCTTAATGCACGCCGTACCTCCTGTGGCACGCTGTAATTGACATTGAAAGTTATCTACTATAGAACTACACTACTATGACAGTGCACAGAGCCTTTAGTGATACATTATGACTTGGTCATTGCCATGCTGGTAACAGCTAATTTATAATGCCGTGTCTTAAGGGGTTAAGCTGCAAAACATACTGTACTTTGGTCATAGTAGTAAATATTAGTCAATTACTTTGTAAATATTTGTGAAAAGATCAATCTTGGAAATAGGCAGCATTGTTGCAATACATCATCCTACATGTTGCACCGTTAAGAAACATTGGCCCTGCCATGGCCTAATGGTAGGGCACTGGGTTACTACGCCGGCAACCTGGGTTCATTTGCCTAACCTTCCCCGTCTCTCTTTCCCGCTCACATCCTATCTCTCTGTAACTGCCCTGTCACAATAAAAGCATAAAAGCCCCCAAAAAATATCTTGAAAAAAGAAACATTGCTGTCACTGTCAACATCAGCACAGGTGCCACCCAGCTATCTGGCTAACATTGTTTTGCTTGTGCCAGTTGAATGTTTTTTTTTTTTTTTTGGGGGGGGGGGGGGGGGGGATGCACAGTATCAGGGTTTTCACACCTGGTCCCCTTTAGGTGAACCAAACTCGGGCCTCTTTAAGTGGACCAACAAGTGAACCAACAGCAAAAGGACTCAGTTCTGTTTTTGTTCATACTGTGAGTGTATTACAAAAAGAACCGGCTTATCTCTCTGGTCCTGGTAGGCTTTTATGGTGTGTCACTCTTATTTTTTATCACACCCAATCCTCTAGAGCCCTCCTTAAGTGATTACACATAGTCACAAGTGTAACTTATCAGAACTCATTAGCGAACCGAACTGAGAACACATCAACCAAGGTCTCAGTACGGTTCGCTTCCGAGTGGTCTGAGTACGCTTTTGTGCGTTCACATATACGGCAAAAATGCTGAGTCACTACTCTGAGTTCGCTTAGGCGGCAGAAAGGGACCAGGTGTGAAAACACTGAATGAAACATCACTTGTGTCAGTGATCAACAACATAAGCCGCACACTTGCTCAACTATCTGTCCAAACAGTTCATGCCAGATGCCAGATGGAGGGAAAACTTACTTAGTCTTTAACAAAACATTGCTGTCGCAGTGACAACATCAACAACAACAAGCACACGTGCCACCCAGCTATCCGGCTTAACTGTACCTGCCTGACCCGTCCTAGATGCCAGATAGTGAAGAAACGCAGAGGCGCATCTTGCCACCAGGCAAGGCAGGCAGCTGCTTGGGGCTCCCAAGCCCCTAGATAGTGAATAACAGCCCACACTTTACCACAGAAGTGATGATTTTGGTTCAAATGTTCATTCTTTTGCATTTTTGCTTGGGGCCCCATCTGATCCTAGAATCGCCTCTGAAGAAACGTACTGTACTTAGTGTTGCTGACAGTTCTCCACCTGGGCCCAAGACAACGGACCCCTTTGTCTCCCGCTGTTGGCTTCGCTGCTTGTATAGATCAACATGCCCAGCAGTGATCAGCAACATCGTAAGCGGCACACGTGCCGCCAGCATATTCCCCCCTGTCCCAGATTCCAGCCACTCCCCATGCAGTCATCATACCTGTCTAGCTGGTCCACTGCCTCTCCTCCCCCACCCAGCCCACAGTAACAGCCGTAGTCACCGAAGTCCACGAGAGGGTTGCTGTCTGGCAGAGTACACTTGATCATCTCACGGAATTGGACCAGGTTGCGGTCAGAGGCGGACATATCTGTCATGGTGGGAGTCAATACACGTTAACTTGAGACCAAATTGATTACTAGTAATAAACAAAGAAGTGAACACATGTTTATGTGTAAGTGTGCACATCGACTTACAGCCAGGTAAACAAAACAGGAGTAACAGGAGTGAGAGCTGAAGGTTCATTCTTATTCCTGTTTAAGGACATAAAGGGTTTAAGAGTTTGAACAGATCAAATCAGATTTTAAACACATTAGCTACCGAAATGAAATGATTTCATGTTGGCTATGTACAGTATGTACAAACTTCGAGTTCAAGGAATGTTGTCTTCAAACATCCTTGGCATCCTTAATTCCAGCTCAGTGAATTTCAACATGGAATTTGAACTGTCATAGGATGCCACCTGTGCTACAAATCCAGTCACGAAATGTCCTCACTCCTAAATACTTTGTACTACACAGTCAACTGTCAGAATTATTATAAGAAAATGGAAGAGTTTGGGAACAATAGCAACAAAGCCATGAAGTACTGTAGTAGGCCACATAGAGGTCACTGACTTTCTGCACAGTACAATTGCCTCAAGGCTCCAAACTTCTTGCGATTAGCAGAAAGTACAGTACGCAGAGACCTTGAATGAAATGAATGAATGAATGAACGAATGAATGAATGAATGAATTTAATTTATTTAGTCTATTAGATGTAAAAACATTGTAAAGCAACAATAACCATGTTTCTATGGCAGCTGCATCCAGGCCACCAAGTGCAATGCAAAGCGTTGGGTGCAGTGGCGTAAAGTACGCCACCACTGAACTCAAGAGCAGTGGAGAGGCATTCTTTGGAGTGATGAATCCCGTCTCTCCTTCAGCCTATCTGAGGGATGAGTCTAGCTTTGAAGGTTTCCTGGAGAATGTTACATTTCGAACTGCATTGTGCCACATGCAAAATTTTGTCAAGGAGGTATTACGGTGTGGGGTTGTTTTTCAGGAGTTGGGCTTGACCCCTTTCTTCCAATGAAATGCTTCAGGATATCAAACATGCATCAATTGCATGCTCCCAACCTTTTGGGACCAGTTCGGAGCGACCTAATAATTAAGAAATGGTCTAATTGACATACAGGTATAGTATTGCAAAGGTAAAATCATTGTACAGTTATTATACATTTTTTTTTAACCACCTGTTAGTTTTAGCAATCATGCTTGTGGAAAATGAATTAAAAAAGGAAACATTACCATACAATACACCATGATGGCAATAATGATCTCAAATGCAGAGCTTTGATGTGCACTCTAGTTAATTGTATTCAGCATACTGAGTATATAAAGTCACGGCTAGAGACATACAGCAAATGTAAGTCAAAAGGTTTTCATCTAAACCTATAGAAACGTTGATGAAATTAATTCTGCAATCTATTCTTGTAAATTCTAGTAAATACAGAAATAAATCATTTCATATTGGATTTGTTAGAGGACCCGTTTCATTAAATATATGAAAGGGAGTGTGATACAGCACAGGAACAGCTGGAGGTAGCATTCCGTTATGAAAAATATCCATTCCCTTTTCCAGAACAATGCCACAGTCATGAAAATCAAAGGCCCCTTTCATCCACTGCGCTCTCAGTATGAACTTTTGGCAGGTGGCCTGTTGAAGACTGAGGCTGAAGACGAAGAGGTCTGAGAGGAATTTCTGTATCGCTACCGCTCTGGCTATCTAGATCAGTGGTTCTTAACGTTTTTTTCTTAACGCACCCCCTTACCTGTGCCGAAGAGAAGTCGCGCACCCCCAACCCAAACTTCTACATGTGTATACATACTAAAAATGATTTTAGTGATTAATTGCAATAATTCTTGCTTGGGACATTAATCAATACTGACTTTAAATGGGGACCAAACATGTTTTAATTTTGTCTTAAAATGGACTAAATATAATGCTCCCAACCAAAATTTTGGTCGCAACCTCAACATAATCAAAATTCCGCGCACCCCCTTAAATCTCAGGCGCACCCCCAGGGGGTGCCCGCACCCCACTGATCTACAGGGACAGGAACTTTCACTGAAACATGGATTTGGTAATACCAGTGTGGGTAGAGAAATAGCTTTGGTGTAATTCTAACATGTAGTTAGTTGGTTAGTTAGTCAGTCCGTTAGTTTGTTAGGTAGACTAGCTATCCATTAGAACTGATATACCTGTCATACTCGCTATTCTTCACTACTTATTTATTAGACATATTACATTGTTTTGTATTGCACTGCCTCTTTTGTTTGTTATTTTTAGGCAGATAATAAAGTACACTTACCTTATTGGAACCAAGAAACTTCCCTAAAATGCACTTGCCAGTCGTAGATCCAAAAAAAAGCTGTCAGGTTCAAAGAGACAGAGACTGCAATGATGTTCCACACACTCAATGTTTCAACCTCTTCTCTTTTTATCTCTCTCTCTCTCTCTCTCTCTCTCTCTCTCGCCCTTTCTCTCTCTCTCTACATGTGCGTTCTGCAACGTCACCTTACATCACAGAACCAGTTTGTGCATTGGGTGTCGATATGAGTTCATAACCACATAGTTATGATGCCTGCTGGATGAGCTCTGCACCGTCACACCCGTCATACAGGGTTGCCAGATGAGACTGATGATTTCCAGCCCCAAAAAAATTGCTCAACCCCCTCCTGGAAACACTAAATCCCGCCCAATTTCAACTAAATTCTACTGATTTCTAAGGCCCAAAAAATGAACAGAAAAAAAAATGCCCAAGTGCAATTTTTACCCACAGACGGCTAAAAGCAGGATCCTAAGCAGCCCAATTGGGCGGGAAACAGCCCAATCTGGCAACACTGCCGTCGTATGAAAGCGATGCCATCACCTGAATAATACCTGCCTCCAGGACGGTTCTTTAGCCCTCTACTTATAGTGATCCACCCATCCAAGATCTCAATCAGCATTCCATGCAGTCAGAGCCACTAACAGGTCCTGGAACAAAGTCATCTCAAAGTCCCCCCAGTCAATACATAAGCCTACCATACAATGTAATGGGGACCCAATTCTGGGTCCTTTCTCTCCGTGAGCCTGGGACAACTGAAATCTTTGTCTGCGCAGTTGACTTCCCTGATCTCAACTGGCATGCCATAAAGTATCTTCTAGGTCCGAATATTACACACACAGACAAATGTAAGTAGCCTAACACAGTGTGCTGCACCAAGCCAGGTTCATGAAAGGAGGGGGAAAGGAGTGAAGCACTGTTAGGCTTGAAGACAAAAATGTTTTGAATGGAACACCTTATTTAAGGAAATGTCTTATCTATAGTTAAGCTCTGGTAAAATATGAAAATACATATTTCTTTGCGTTTGCAAAGCCTAGTTTGACAGTATAGCCGTATTTAGTGTTGCAATTGAAGTCTATGGTACCAAATACAACATCATCAAATGTACTTATAAAGCACTTTAAAATGAATGTAAAATTCATCAAAACGGAGTCCAAAACGGAAAAGATATGTAATTCTCAGTATAAGTTCAGGACAACAAAATACAGTTAAGCATCTAATTAGAAGTGCAAATAGCAGAAATGCAAAAACATATTAGCCTACAGGTGATACAGTAAGTACAGATATGCAGTATTATTTGTATAAGTATGAAGTATTTGAAGTATTTTAACTCTTTTTTCATTTTAGTCTCAATAGTCTCTGCCATGCAAAATCTGGTGACTGCGAGAGGGATATGGAGAGAGCCTGTGTCACATGTCTCCCTCGCCTCTCCCTGTCGCACTCATTCGCCCCACCCCCTTACCTATGCCCAGGTAAGAATTATGCTGGTATGAAACCTGAACTTGGGTGGTGTGGTGTGGTGCTGTGCTGTCATGCCAGTGTTCCACCCTCTGGAACTCTCTCCCCCTGACCATCCGTTACTCTGATTCTCTGCATTCCTCCAAACGCCATCTCAAGACCCACCTCTTCAACTCTGCCTATACTTAACTCATCACCTTCCTGTCCTTTGTCTATCTGCTTCCCTTCCCCGTGTGTGTGTGTGTGCACATGTGCATGCGTGCATGCGTGCGTGCGTGTGTGTGTGTGCATGAGTCATGAATTTTCTGTTAAGCAGCTTTGAGTACCAAGAAAAGCGCTAAATAAAACTGATCTATTATTATTATTATTATTATTATTATTATTATTATTATTGAACTAGACAAGCATTATGATGTAGTTTTGTAGGGACCCAAAAGTATTTTCTCACTCTAACCACTTACTAGGCCTACATACTCCCTCCATGGCTGAATTGCCGTTGAGCAAGGTACCCATTCCCACACTGCTCCAGGGATGGCAACCAATAGTATACCCTGTCGTAGGCCTATCTGTGAGATGCTTTGATAAAAGTATCAGAAGCGTAATGTAATGTAAAAGAAGGCTAACAATTTATAGCATTGTCCATGGGTGTATCCATCTCGTGTGGTACATAGGCCTATGACTTCAGTGCAAGCAGCGCATCCAACCTTTTTTATTACAGTCATTTTTTTAAAATCAGCTACTTCACTAGCCTGATAAACCAGCCTAAATGGATTGGATGTCTAAATTAAAAACATTTTGCCATCCAGCAGTTGGCGCTGGTTTTCCAGGCTACTACTTCACTGTATAGTCACCAGAATTATTGTTAACACAGTATTACCAATTGCTAACACATTATTATTGGTAACACCCCTTCCTACAACTGGCATGTCCATATCGTAACTCTGGCTTAAGTCTTGTCATGAAGTATTTGATTTGGGTAGTATTTAATCTTGACTTTGGGTTGGGGAATGTGATCGGTAATGGGGTTTGAAAGTATACTTTGTATCCCTACGTGTCGGTTGAATGTGGTAGGTTGATGCGCTTTACATAATAAGGGTTGCGACAATGTATGAGATGTGTTTGAGATGCATGTTATTCTTTTGGTTTTGGGTTTTAAACAGTGCATTTGTGTACAACTATGATGGTACGGTCCAATCACGTTGTTAATAGTCAATCATCTTGTAAGCCAGTCATGATGTGTTTTCGAGTGTAGTGAAGGGTGTATAAAACCCCTGCTCATTTTACATTGGTAACTCGGGTGAGCTGTTACTAAAGGGAGCTCTGTCAAAGTAAGCATCCCTATTCTTGAAATTGCTGTCTTGTTATTCTGAAGCCTACCTTATTTTTGATTTAGTGCCTTATTTTTGCATTTTGCTATTTTTGGGATACATTTTGGACTTTGTAATATTTTTTTTTATTTTGGATTATTTTTGCCATTTGCTGTATTTTGCTATTTTAAACATGTATGCCTATTTTGGTGGATGACTGACACTGTAAAATATAAACACTGCCAATTTTGGAAACACAATTTTCTGCGTTCCTGACATTTTTTTACCCCTTTGTCTGATCTCCAACCGCAGAGCTGTCCTGGCGAGTGAGGTGGCCACCTGGTCACCCACACCCTTCTCCATGTGAACCCTAACTAGCTCTAACTTTACCAGGGCTGTAGTGCCCGAGTCCGGACTCAGGACCGTTTTTTTGTGGACTTGGACTTGGACTTAGACTCGCTATCAATTGGACTCAGACTTGTCTTGGACTCGAACATTGGTCTTGCCAAATTAAGCTTTTGGACTCGACCGGGTCGGTCTTTATTGTTTTTTTAGGACATTGGCTATCATAGATTCTAGAGTAGAGCTTGAAATCCAACAACATACAAGTTTGTCTTCACGTCCATGACATATACATTCTCATTATTGAAACTCATCCTTTTCTTTGTTTAACACTGACCGACATGTGACTCGGACTTGACTTGGACTCTAATCTTTTTGGACTCGGTCTTGTCTTGGACTTTTTCTTGGACTCTACTAAGGTGGACTTGACTACAGCCCTGAACTTTACTGTGTTTTTATTCACTACTGTTGTTTCCCGTTCTGTCAGCTTGTCAGAGTTATGTAACGCATAGCAGTACTGCTACACTTACAATTACAACACTAGTATGATGTTAGATAAATGCAACTATGTAATACCATACTACTGGTGTTGTAATTACACCCATAAGAGTACATCTACTTTATACAACTGCAGCTTGTTAATGGCAATTCTTTACCATACTAAATTTAATGTTATGTAATGCATAGAAAGAGGTTCACAACAGGTCGTTTACCTTTTGGAGTCAGCCAGGATTTTTTCCACCCCTGAACAGATGGTTTCTGTCCAGGCTCTGGCATGCACTTCCCACGCCGGCACATATCTCTAAGTGTAAGACACTTTTTTGGGCTTCTTTTATCACGTTTTATCTCCTCCTCTCTTCGTCTCCCGTCCCTCCTGTCCATAAAATGTGGGGAAAATGTGGAAACTCCCTCTCTTTCTTGAGCAGCTCTCTGGCACGATGGATGTCTCCAGCCTCATTTTGCTGATCCTTTCAGGTAGAATACTTTTGATTTTTGCATGTTTTTTCACGTCATGTTTTCCTTAGTCATCTTCCTTCTAATCTATTACTTTTTTCCTGACTTTTGCTTGGATGTACAAGTCTTTGTTTTCTATTTTGTTTGTTTTTTTCAATTTGTTTAATGTCCCCCTAAGATCACAGGTGGACCCTTATGACCGCCCCTTTTTTTCTTTTTCTTTCTTTGTCTTAGCTATTTGTATTTGTGTTGTTAAATTTGTGAGCAAACCAAAATACATTCCTAGCAACTGTATGTTATAGGCCTACTGTTGATATGGCTAAAAAAATAAACTTGAACTTGAAATTGCATCTTAAGAAAATCACTTCCACAGCCATAGTGAGTGACATGCAGGTCACTCACATGCACTCAGTAACAAATGTACCAAACACACGGACTGTAGTTGTTTCATTTACAACATGAGACACATTTAGAACATGTAGGTCTACTGTAGCACTGTCAGTGTGTTCTATTCCCAAAGATGAATCCTGACAAAATAGGCACAGGACATCAAATGTCTTCTAATCTATCTAACTCACTATATGAGATTTTTTTGTCCCATATGGATATTTGTTTTCACATCAGACTGTTCCGTTCCATCAGGTTATATCTTTGTAGTAAACATCTCATTACAATACACATGGACACCATTTTCACACATACTCACATCTATTCGTATAGCCTACATTCCAATATACACTCCTCTACATACCTATACATTCCTCTCCTCCACATTACAACCCATCCATATATACCAGGATTCACCACAGTGACCTGCATATACATCTGGCAGGTCTGTTTAACTGGGTTTGGTTAGCAGGTTATGGTTTATGTAGTCAAACTGAGCATTTCACATGGATGCATTTCATGAAGATTAGCATAGATCACTTGCATGCCCAACCAACCACTGTGCTTAATTTTGCTCCAGTTGGCTGATAGGCTACCATGCTTACTACATTCTTCTCATTCTCTTTTCTCTCTGTCTGTATCGGTGTTTCTGTACCAGTCTGCGGAGCGCAGGCAGCCATTGTGCCCCGGGCACTGTGGCAGTTTGGGGAGATGATCCAGTGTGCCCAGCCCCAGGTCAACCCCTTCATCTACAACGAGTACGGCTGCTGGTGTGGCCTCGGGGGATCCGGGCAGCCCAAAGATGACATAGACCTGTGAGTGTCTTTTATGACCATTGCTGTTAGTAACAGGGTCTGTGTAATGTGTAAATGATCCATTATGCTGCAGTGCCACATGATTGAACCAGCTTCCTGTTGAAATTAGAATGGCCACAACTGTGGCATGTTTTAAAAAAGAAAACAGCCTTATTTTTAATCTGCCTTAAGATTAGAGTTATTTGATCAGAGTTATTTATCTTTTTTGTCTCTTTCTAAAGCACATTCAATGATACTTTTGTATGAAAATGTGCTTCAAGTATTATTGCTATTTCTATTGCCTTATGATTACATCATGGGTAGTGAGAAAGTATAGAATGCGCGAACATCAGTGGTACAGGTGCTGGACAAAATAAAGTAACTGAAATAAATGATAGAAGTCCGCAACACTGTTAATGCTCCCAGTGATTTATTTGCACTATAAATCACTGGGAGCATTAACAGTGTTGCGGACGTCTATCATTTATTACATCATGGGTAGCCCCGTCAGCTCCCCCTCCCGCTTCCCCCTTCTCTCATGTACAGTATGTGAATGTGTGCACATGGCTACGCCGTCCTCGAGCCAAGTGTTCACCAGCTTATGCCATCTGTATGTAATTCCATGGTATTCTGTGCTACAATAGCCTGCGATTGAGGACAAATCGGTAACACTTTACTTTACGGATCGCTAATAAGGTGGTAATTTCATGTTAATTTCATAGTTATTTCGTTGTTATTTCAGGGTAATAACTGTTTGTTTTCAGTAACAACAGCAAAATAACACACACACACACACACACACACACACACACACAAACTCACACAGACACACAGACACACACACAAGCGCGCACACACACACAATGCACTGGAAACTGTATGGTTATTTTGCTGTTTTTACTAAAAACAAACAGTTATTATCCTGAAATAACTATGAAATTAACACGAAGTTACCACCTTATTAGCGATCCGTAAAGTAAAGTCTTACCAATCCCTAATCTGTGTCTGGCTAAACTGTCTCAGA
>NC_085859.1:10481247-10491247 GCF_034702125.1 Engraulis encrasicolus
TTTTGGGGAAACGTGTAAATTGTCAGTTGCAAGATGTTGGCAGTTAAATGTCTTATTTTTGTTGCTGTTGTAATGTTAGGCCTATACAGGGGCGTTAAGTATATCCCTGCGAGGCAGGGGGGGCCCATACGAGGCAGGGGGCCCACATGGACCCCTGACTTGAAGAAACGCCCCCCCTCCACATGATATTAGGCCCTCTTTTTTCGTTCGGGCCCATTCTTGGTAGCTTGCAGGGCAGCGTGAAGTACGTGCGTTACGCCAGTGGGCCTATATTAATATTTTTTTGTCCCGTGTTGACCTTGAGTGTTGCAGTATTTAAACCTCTTATCTCTTCAAAATTCCCACCAGCTGGTCAACAGCGGTGATTTCTCAGTGGTAGTGAGGGAGGCACTCTCTGTGGGCATGCTGTCAAGAAGCACAATGTTCTTTTCTTTCTTGTTCCCAATAAGTTGTGTGACTGATCTTGGCGATGTTTAAAATGTGGACTCACATGAGCCAATATCATTATGCAATGCCTGGACCGTGTGTAATTAAACATCTACATACGTGACATCGGTAGTGTCTGTCATTCATTTCAGCAGATTTTGATGCTGAGGGACTGGGTTAGGACTGGGCTGCACTTTTTTTTATTGTATATACGTACATTTCATATTCAGTTTTCCATTGCATAAATCCATTATCATAACTGGCAATAAAGTGTTTGACATTGTTTGGTATCTGTACAACATGCTTAGAGCCTTGACATACTGTACATTCCAGATGGGATATCATCATATACGATTTACTATTACTGCCGCAGAAAAGAGATATATTATTTTCATATCACCTCCGGCAAGGATAATAAGGTAATACAAGCGGATTCCAAAAAAGTTGGGACACTTTGTATTTTGTGAATAAAATGAAAATGCTGGCATTTTAAAAACATCTAATATGTTAATAAGGTAGAGCGTAATATAGAGTTCTGTGTAATCATTGCACGAGTTATGAGATCATGACATACTCGTGGTCAATAAGCAAACTATGACAATCCATCAATGACAGCTCTCGAAAAAATGACCATAAACACAACATTTGATTAATGCACATGATGCAGACATTTAACAGCGTTGCATGCGGAAAAGCTCATTCTATGGACCTAGGAGACATGTGAAACTGTCCTCTGATTACAGAATGGAAAATATTTAATCCTTTTTGAAAATGATGGAGTCATGCACCCTCCAGGTTATAGAAAATGAATACTTCAGCTTGATTTAGTGGTCAGTCTGAAAGACAGCATAAATGATGGTAAGGGGGTGCAGAGGTGACTTGGTTAGAGTCTTCTTACTCATGTAGAGCATTAAAATGAATGTTGAATGACACATACAGTCTTTAAACAGTAAACATAGCTACCAAGGCATTATTTTTTGGAGCACCGCCTTTAGATATTGCCCCATAATGGTGGCCAATTTCAATCTCTACTGTGTTCCAACAGTGTGGTTCCATCATAAGAGTTAACAGGTCACAAAATAGTTTTCTTGCAGTCCGGATATGCCACATATTCAGCATAATAAAAGGTAAACAAGTTGAAGAACATACCTATCAGTTGAGCTGCTGAAATCATGTCTCGCACATCAAAATATCTAATTTTTGAATAAAATGATGCCATCAGTCAAAGTATTTAACTGTTCAGCATCATCCCTTGAGTTGTGTTTAGTCTTATCCAATATAAAAAGCATTTTATTGGCCCTGTCCCAACTTTTTTGGGATTTGTTGCAAGGGTGAAATTTTAAATGATCACATAATTACCTCAAAACAATAGTTTTGCTTGACTTTAACAACTGATTTGTTGTCTGTACATAATGTTCTACCTTGTTAACATATTGAATGTTTTGAAAATGCCAGCGTTTTGATTTTATTCACAAAATACAAAGTGTCCCAACTTTTTTGGAATCCGCTTTGTAATACAGTTGTTGGAAATGGCAGATGGACCAAGTGATAACATGTTGGTGGTGATCCGGGATTTTTTTTTTTGAAGTTACATTATAGGCATAGGATTCCACAGTGTAGACGTTAGGGCAGTCATGGGTGAGCGGTTAGGGCGCCAGACTTGCATCCCAGAGGTTGCCGGTTCGACTCCCGACCCGCCAGGTTGGTGGGGGGAGTAATCAACCAGTGCTCTCCCCCATCCTCCTGCATGACTGAGGTACCCTGAGCATGGTACCGTCCCACCGCACTGCTCCCCATGGGGCGCCACTGAGGGCTGCCCCCTTGCACGGGTGAGGCATAAATGCAATTTCGTTGTGTGCAGTGTGCAGTGTTCACTTGTGTGCTGTGGAGTGCTGTGTCACAATGACAATGGGAGTTGGAGTTTCCCAATGGGCTTAGAAAAATAAAAAAAGTTATGGCATCACTGACTGCATGGCCTTGGCGGAGATTTGTACTCTCTGAGTTCTTCTAGTCAGGGCAGGAATTTCGCGAGGGCCATCAGGGCCATGGCCCTTGTGCCCTCCCACTTTGGCCTTGTGCCCTTGAAAATGGCCAAATCTGCCATAAGGCCACAGTGGCCTTGATGCCCTCTCTGACGCCTAATTGATTAAAATGCATTAAAATGCATGACATTGCATCTAAGAAACTCAAATTTTCTTGCGGGAGGACCCCCAAACACCCCTGCCCAAAAACATATCCTTCTTTTTCCTGGCACAGACACAGTCACACTACACTTCACACAGTCTTGTATTTTGCACTTCGTTTGCTCTGAATTAACATCAGCCAGCCTGGTGACAACAGGTTACATTTCAAGTTGACTGCTAGATTTTTTTTTGTTACATGTATGGCCTTGGTGCCCTTGCTTTTGGCCTTTGCCATTAAAAAAATGGACAACTCAAAAGCCGAAGTGGCCTTGCCCCTAAAATGACAAAAATCCAGGCCTGCTTCTAGTACTTTGAGTTGAGATGAGCTGAGCTGGTAGAGTATCAGGCAATGGGAACCACATCTCTTACACACGTGTAATAAATGTATGGCAGTAAAAATGTGTTTCTGAATAACATATAATGTGAATAACATCAAATTAACAGTGAATGTGAATAACATCAAATTAATTCACTCTTTAGGTGTTGTCAGGTTCATGATCGTTGTTATGAGGCCAGTAGAAAGCTGCCCGCATGCAGACCCATCATTGACGTGCCCTACATCAAGGTGTATGAATTTACCTGCTCCAACCAAGAGGTCACCTGCCCAGGTAAGGTCACTTATTATATTGTATTACATCAGATTCACTTTAGGTTATTTATTTGGTCATAAAGTGTCATACACAATCACTCCCAACACATTATCAGAAGCTCGTAGGAGGAGGTGGTAAACAAGAGTGGGGCAAAATACATTTACCTGGTTCCACTGCCGGATGGATAAATACATGTTACTAAATAAGATAGCTTGTTGGAAGCTCAACGTTTAACTATCCTCAGCACCACCCCTCACTGAATTCTGTGTTTCTACTGGCACCACAAAACAATGCAGTTGGTTACTCATCAAAAAGTTATGTTTCCAATGTCATGAGGCCACATATAAGATTAACATCAGTTTTTTGTTCACCAATGCCTTGTACAGCATACATGGGTGCGGTCTCTTGAAATATTGTCATGCAATGACATTGCTCTAATGACTGTATCTATGTAGGCCTCCCGCATCTCTATTGTTCCCAATTTGTATGCTGCCACACCTTGATTTGCTTTTGTACTACTGTACCTGTTCACTGTACTGTATTCCCCCGCACTGTGGGTGGCATCCAATATGCAGAGTCCCTTCCTCCCTTGCTCACTTGCCTACTTGTGACCTCATGATGACATCACTGACATGACGATTGAAATTAGCGTGATTCAATTCTAATCTCACAATTCTAATCTCATTTTCTCATTTGCAATCGGGATGCAGTGGTGTAGTCTATGTAGAACGCGGCTATACGGAGTATACCCACTTCTAAATTTCAGGGATTTCAGTATACCCACTTAAAATTGATTGATCCATTGTTTTGAATAGCACAAATATATACAGTATACCCACTTCAAAAAATGATCAAATATACAGTATACCCACCACAAAAAAGTAGACTACATCACTGTCGGGATGGTAAATGAAGAACAGTCCCCCAAATTGTTGACGTGGCTAGATGACAGCAGGGAAACTTTGTTGTTTTCTCCACGTTGGCAGGGCCAGGAGACGGGGCGAGGTCACTAGCACAAGTGGAGGACGGGAGTTTGCATATTGGAATGCACCCTCTATATCGTTATGCATGTCCTGTCCTCTTTGTTAGTTGCGTTGGATAAAAAAGTCTCTGCTAGATGTAATGTACACACTGTCATTGCACTGTGTAGCAATTGTCTAAGACAGTGATTCTCAAAGTGTGGTCCGGGGACCACTGGTGGTCCGCGACAGAGATCAGGTGGTCCGCGAGGGGATTTCTACTTTTCCAAGACAAGCTAGCAGTAAGCTATATTTGTAACATTATTACAAAGCTAAACGTAGCTGAAGTCTTATTTTCACCACAAGAAGTCAGGCTTATAATGTGAATAAAAAGTTAGATGATCTGCATCGAAATTAGCAGTGTCCATCTAGCACTCGTCAACTATCAATTCAGTTGACAGGTGGTCCTTGAACATTTTTTGGGGGACAAAGTGGTCCTCGTTCTGAAAATGTTTGAGAAGCACTGGTCTAAGACATCATTGTTGCTTGTGTGCAGCCTCCAATGACGAGTGCCAGGCTGCGGTGTGCCAGTGTGATCGTGTTGCAGCCCACTGCTTCGCAAGCCACTCTGCCGGCTACAACTCCGACTACAAGAACCTGGATACCAAACTCCACTGTGTCAACTGAGCTATTCACTTACAGACAAGAAGAAAAGTTCACTGGAACAGCTCAGACATGAAGACTTTATTAAGTTATGTGCCAAGGACTAGCATTTCAACGGGTTGCCACATCGTCGTCTGAGTCTCTAGTGACCAAATATTGTGCATCTTGAAATACCTTGATGCTATTTATTCACAAATATTTTGAGATATGATTACAAGACCTAAACGGAATAATAAAAATGGATGTGATTATTTGAATACTTTTAATGTTGTAATGCTGCTGTCTGGGTATAGAATGCCCTCCTCCCCTTTTCACATTTCCTACAAGAATGAGTATTCCTGTCAAACATATATCATTGAGAGAGAACTTTGTTTTATTAGCACTAAATCAGAAAACATCTAGAATACGTTCAGATTACAATACAATGTTAAAAATAGATTGTCTCGTGCTATTATTATAGCTCATTATTGAAAGTCAACATCAGTTAAAATCAAGTAGTCTACATGATAGGTCAGGCTTTTTAGGTGTGTGTGTGGTGCCTTTATGAAACCAATGGTATGGAATATAGTGAAGCTTCATCAGTGACATTGTATCTTTGGTGGCTAGATTAGATTGTTCTTTCAAGGAAGCCAATTGGAGCCAATTTTGGTACCCTAGGGGAAATTGTTTCTCTACACTTTATTCCATTTGGATGAGTGAATCACACTGGAGTACACACACTAGTCCGGGCTGCCTGCTGAGTGGCGCCCGGGGAGCAGTGTGGGGGTTAGGTGCCTTGCTCAAGGGCAATT
Source organism: Engraulis encrasicolus (assembly GCF_034702125.1). Classification (NCBI taxonomy): domain Eukaryota; kingdom Metazoa; phylum Chordata; class Actinopteri; order Clupeiformes; family Engraulidae; genus Engraulis; species Engraulis encrasicolus. The sequence continues at coordinate 10,486,860 of NC_085859.1, forward strand.
CAGCCGTGGTCCGGTCGGGCATTGAACCGGGAACCCTTGGGTTGCCAACCCAGTGCTCTAACCACTGAGCCACAGCTGCCCCACTCAGTCACCTATTCTGCTGTATGTTGGCAAGAAAGTGCTACATAGTTACAGATCAAACTGCACTTGCATCCATAGCTGAAATGTATGCCAATTTTTTTATAATACAGACATTTTAGATAACATACTGTGGATAGACTAATCCATCCTTGCCAGGTCCTGGCACCAAACATTGAAATGTGTCTCAGTCTAAGTGCATAACAAGAAACAATAACGTTCAAAACCTGGACAGATTGCAGCATTCTTCAAAATACTACATTGGAGGGATATACGCTTAGCAGGAATCACTTGTTTCCTGTAGAGAATTTGTAGGAAACAGTGTCTGCCAATGTTTACTGTCTTGCTACTGTCATATGCAAGCTGCGTCACTGTACCATATGCCCATTGCCCACCCACTCCTTTGGCATACACTCACTTGCATAGCAGGTGGCACTGCTATATGGGCTTATACAGTAATGTAGTCACATACTTCTTCTTGTAACGGTGAGTTGCACTGAGAACCATTACACCATCCTGGGGGGAAAAAAGATGACATACAAACATGAGTATTCATCTGATGACGGTCTGTCGTGCAAATGTACCAATATTTCAACCCATAACGTATCAGTTTTGGAAAAAACACATTTCAATATTCAATAGGTCTCAAATAACATATACTGTACACATGTATAGTCTAATATAGTCCATTCAAGACAATGTCAAACATAACTCCTTCATAGCGTACATACTGTACTACTATTGATGAAAATAGATAGCCTAGTAGAGTGATTCCCAATCCGGGGAGTAAGAACAGTAACATTGGGATTGAGGAGCAGATGAAGAGATTAAAGGGACACTGTGTGAGATTTTTAGTTGTTCCAGAATTCATGCTGCTCATTCACTAATGTTACCTTTTTCATGAATACTTACCACCAGCATCAAATTCTAAGTATTCATCATAACTGGAAATGGAACATGGATCTTCTCCATGGTCTGCCATTTTGAATTTCCAAAAATAGACATTTTTTGCTGCAAAAATGACTGCACTTGGACCACACTAGAAAATATTTGTTTATTACTTGGTAAACTTTCATGTAAAGATCAAACTTGGCAATAGGCAGCCCCGTTTCAATGAGCGGCATAGTTGCAGTACCTTTTTTGACCATTTCCAGCACAGTGTCCCTTTAAGGAGGAAATCACTATGGAGCATGAGCGAAAGTGCTCTCAGAGTATGCCAAAAAGGCTTGGAGGTGTGCACAAGACAGAAAAACGTTTGGAAACACTGGCCTTGTAAACCAGGACAAACCCAACGAGTGGCAGAAAAAATATTTTGGCCTGGTGGGTTAGTTAGTTGAGCATCGCACCAGACAGAGGGGGGAAATCATTGCTGTGTCATACATTTCTCCAATTACAATGCTCTATCTGTGTAGCGAGTCTATTTCCTGGTTGAATGTGTGTTGTAGAGAGTAGTTCTGGAGGGCTTAGCACCAGGGGCGGAGCAGAGGAGTGGGCATAGGGGCCAGAAACCCCAGGCCTCACCACTAAGGGGGCCCCCTACAATGGCTTTGGATTTCTAAACACCTCAGAGGTCCCATTTGAAAGCGAAAGCCCATTGGGAAACTCCAACTCCCATTGTCATTGTGACACAGCACACAAGTGAACACTGCACACAACGAAATTGCATTTATGCCTCACCCGTGCAAGGGGGCAGCCCTCAGTGGCGCCCCATGGGGAGCAGTGCGGTGGGACGGTACCATGCTCAGGGTACCTCAGTCATGGAGGAGGATGGGGGAGAGCACTGGTTGATTACTCCCCCCACCAACCTGGCGGGTCGGGAGTCGAACCGGCAACCTCTGGGATGCAAGTCTGACGCCCTAACCGCTCACCCATGACTGCCTTACGATATTTCAGTATTTTTAAGTAGTTCAGTATTATGCTTAACAGCAAAGCTGGTGTTAAATGCCTTTATTGGCAGTATTTTTAAGTGTGAGGGGGTCTCTGACACATCTCTCGCCACCCCCCGCCCCCCCTTTCACAATACCAGTGCTCCGCCCCTGCTTAGGAAAGTGTGAAGACGCAGCTGCACTGGCCTACAACGTGCCATGTTGACCCATTTACAGTATTTCTCAATTGGTTTTGTACATTTCTCACAACAGAATAATCATTCTCAAAACGTCTTGTTCAATTGTGACTTCCTGCTGTTATCTGTGCACATGGTAAAATACGTTTCTCATAGTTTTCAGCATTTAGCAAATGCTTTCATCATCATGCAGATGGTTGTGTACAATTCTCAGCTTTTTTGTACATTAGCAATTGCTTTTGCCATATCACTCAAAAAGCATTGTCACTGAATACACAAAACCTCAAATCTCAAACCCCAAAACATTTAGGCCCTATGTCATAGTATAAGTCTTGACATGCAAAATGATTTACCAAGCTGCCATAATGTGTTAAGCACTGTATAATTTCCATTGGATTTGTGTCTATAAATGTGATCTGAATTGCTGAATTGCTCGCAGGTAAATATTGACTCTCTCTAATCAAAAGCAGTAGAAGGGAAAGAGGAAACAAGCATGCAATACAACAATAAGCACTTTACTGCATTACATTACTTTATGCCTCATGTGCCCTTTATAATTACGCTCCACGCAAAATTACAATATTTCCCTAGAATTTCACAAGACGGTAAGTGCACTTTATACAGTATCAGTGTATTGTTTCAAATTTATTTTGCTTTACAGTACTATATTTTTTTCCACATGGGCCTACAAGACAAGTAAAAAGGGGTGGTAGAGGGCGCACTTTGACACCTCAATCAGAGTTGACTATTTTTTTGATTTTGCAATGAAAAAACCTTTCAATAAATATGTCATACTCTAAATGTATATCTAGTACAATCTTACCTGATCAATGTAATATAAAGTCGAATTTACAACATTTTCCATTCATTCTAAACAATATTTCGCTTCAGAAAACATCCTCAAGAGTGTACTAGTCAATTGACAACATGACAAATCGATTTGACTAGCTTGTCCATACACTATGACACAATGACTAACCATTCTGCTGGCACTGACGCATTCATTGACACAAAAACTTGGTTTTGAAAGACAAACTAAGGATTTTGAGGAAGAGACTTGGTTTTTCAGGTCATCCATGGTGTTTTGCCATTTGTTAAAGGTGTTTTGAGAATGAATACTGTGTTTTGAAAATTACGAGAGAGATTCGAGAAATGTACAAAACCAATTGAGAAATACTGTAAGGGACCTGCAGAACCATCTGTTAAATGCCTATGCTCTTTTTGGGAAAAGGTGCCCTCAACCTATACAAGCCTTTATATCTCAGCCTCTGAAGGACATAAAAACATGAAATAAGTTGCATTTAAAAGACCCTCAATGTGCTCATTCAGCTCTAAAATTCCCACATTTTTAATGAAAAATCTTAAATCTCATGATCCTGAAAGCTGCATCCATGCAGCTCCTGACGCCTAGGTCAATGTGAATGTATCAGCGGCATCCAGCAATAGTGGGTTAAGCAGTTTGAACTGTTTTGATCACTGACTGTAGCAGACTGCTTTACTAATGGTGCAATGTCACAGACTTTTCATGTTACAATCTGGCTTGCAAATAGAAACCATTCCAACAACAATTAGGTTACAGCTCCACATGATCTAATCTGCATTACTTGAATTGTTTTAAAGTCAAACCAGTTTACCAAAAACAAGGAATGTCTACCATGTAGTATATCATATAGTACCTTGATGGAGAGTGCGTACAGATGATTAAGCATCACGTGGTTCGGCTCCGGAAGCAGGGCTGGGTCACACTGTTGGTAGAGTCAAGGCCTATTAGCATTCTGAACACCTGGCTCTAGCACGCAATGTCAAACAAGTACTTTGAGATGAGGTAGCACATGTGAGAATCTTAACCTTTAAGAGTGTATCGTCACACCGGTACAGTCAGGCAGTAAACGTTCTATAGAATTCTGAGTGTCATACAATACAATTTGGAATTTTAGAATCTTGCATCGTTATAGAACTCATTCTTTTTATAGAAGTTTCAAAAACACACACTCGAATAGCAACGTTAACTGTTAATATCGGTAGCTCATTCATGCCGATGGGATAACCGGCGATCCAACTCACTGTTTGCCGAAAAAAAACTCAACATCATAACGACAATGGCATGGCATTATAAGAGTCTAAAGTAGAAGAGATGAAGACTTGGCCACTACCATTTTGGTAACAACTAGCTTATAATCGAGGCTCTGTATGAGGGGGTTAATCTATCCTAATAGCTGTGTGTTTACGATAATAAGAAAGGGAGTTG
>NC_085859.1:10493747-10521247 GCF_034702125.1 Engraulis encrasicolus
ACTTGCGTTTTGAAGTTACTTTTTTCACTACGTAAAAACGTGGAACATGGGCAAACAAATCGTACATAGTCTCTTGAATAGCATTGTGAAAACAAACCATTTTAGGATACATATAGGAATTAATAGGCAATGTTCAAATAGAACGCTAGGAAACCTTGGGGTCATCTGCATGGAACAAATCTGCATCCTCGCTGCTGTCCATCAGAATCGGATCGGATCGTTCCTCTTTCGCCTTTGCGCCATCGCGCCGGTGACCATGATGATGTCCCCATCCGTGGACTCTTTCGCTGGCTGTGTTGCCCATCGTTGTAGAGCCAGGTATGCCTAGAGGACCAGAGTTCCACACCGGACAACCCGCCAGTAATTAATGTGCACAACCAACATGATGCCATTCTCTGGCCCACTTACACCACGCGGTCTATTAGATAACCTATGGTCGTCATACGTGATGGCCTGCTCATTGTCAGCGACTTTTGTAAGCGTTCCATGGGTGTCCACAGTTTAGGCCTATTACACGTGAGTGTGAATTATCAGGAGAAATCATACCGTTTGTCAGTTTGCTATAGGTCTAGTCCTCTGTCCTATGCAGGCCTAGGGCGCAACATTAGTTCAAGCAGAGAGAATAGCCTATGGAGCTACCTGAGCAACAACAGTAACCCAGTTACCCAGCGAGTCAACACAAAAGTAATTTCATACCTTATAGGCCTACTGCGAGACGGATTTTCGGCGTTAATAGGACACTTTAGTTTAGGTCAACATGGCCATTCCAAATCGCGAACGAAACACACTCACTTTCCCAGCTTGGATTAATTTTTAACAGAAAAGGGCGAACGTCTTCCGCCTCCTCGTACTTTGACAAGGTAGGCAGGTCCTGTAGAAACCATAATATTTTGACCAAAACAGTAGGCTAATCAGTAATCTGAGACGAGACAGGTAGACTATAGCCTATAGGCTACGGCTCATCTCCATCTCAAGATTAAAGTTATCACTCTTAAGAGTGCCTTTGTAGTTTTGTGCACCTGCGAGTTAAACTTATATTTATTCTGTCGTGACACAGCAGCGACACCATTTCATGTGACATCCCACCCCCACAAACAACGGGTTGTTCCCATGTCTGTCAATGCACTTCGCAATGGAGACATTAATTTCACACAAATTATATTTTTATTATCCGATCAAGATGTCGAGTTAAACGTTGTTTTACTCGAGTTTACTCAAGTTCACGAAGTTCATCTTTGCTCTTTGCTGTGGCCTGCAATGTGGAGAGCCCTCTCGAGTCAGCTACCCCACCACATATCCTCTCAATTTCCGCCCAATAGGTTTAACAGATAGGCCTACATCTTTTAGTAGATATGACACCGATGAGTTTTACTGCCCGTGTATTCTCTCTTCTGGTCCATTAAACCTAGCCCCGTGATGGAAGACAGCAACTGCGCATTAGTGGGGTCTCATCTTAACCGTCCCCGTTAGTGGCGCATTCTCACGGCTATTGCTTTTCACCGCGTCACGACACAGCAACACAACACTCGTGGAAGCATGGGAGTGAGTGAGGCCTGCATGACACCCAGATAGTGTATACACACTTAGATAAACACAGACAGAGGTGGGAGCACTGGGACCAGGGGGCGTGGCCGCTTCGCTTCGGCCGCACATTGAAGTTGTAGGAAGGTGTGGGTGTGTGGGTTAGGCCTATTTTTTCTATTCTGCCACTGACATGGTAACATAGTCATGCATTAACCAGGCCTTGTTCATGTAGGCCTATCTGCCATTACTATGCTACAGAGTCACTAGATTTGAGATGAATTCATTCTCCCTTTCCGAGGAGCGGAGTAGGCCTAGACCTACTGGTATTGTGAGGGGGGGTGGGGGGGTTGCGGAGATGTGTCAGAGGTCCTACTCTTACCAAAAAGTACAGGCATGAAAGACATTAACAATTTTAAAAATGCCACGTTAATCTTCAGATCTTCAGTAACAGAGTCGCACACGACAAGTAAGACTTAATACTGAATCTGCTGTTCAAAGTAGTGCAAAGTACGAGTGCACCTTCATAGCGTTGGGGCCCACGAAATAAGCTGCCCCAGCGAGAAGATTGACGATCCAAAGCCATTGGCAGCCTGGCCCCTATAACCCACCCACCCCCACCTGCTCTGCTACTGCCCTTTGCCTACAGGGGTGTCGTAGGCTACAGGGGGGGGGGTAAAGTATGACTAAGACACCAGGGCCCCTTGTATATAGAGGCCTGGGGGGGGGCCTGATTGTACATAGGGCCCACAATTTGCTGCTACGCCCCTGCCTATCTAGCCCAGTTTATAATCCATGAATGTGTGTTGACTGTATCTTCGCCATTGTCAGTCTAGACATACAGTACCATGGGTGGGTTCAAAATATGAATCCCTGTGAACCACTTGCCAGAGTTTGCTCAGTAGGCTAATCCCCCATCTCCATGCTCATCATCAACGCTATCGCCACTAGCCCCAATATTGCATTTGGCGCCAATTGCCACGGGCGTAAATCAGATGTGTCATCTCGGCACCGTTCCGTGTGTCGTGTTTACGGGGAATTTGGGAGCTATTTTTAGACGCTGTCGGTGATACGATTACATATCGGACTACAGGATCCTCCAGACTCGGCAGATTGCTGTGGGTGTGAAAGCAGCGAGGGAAAAGGGGACAGAGGGCACTGAGAGGGGGAGAAGGAAGACAGAGAGGGCTCGATCAGGCATGGAGCCTGGGGGGAGAGCAAAGCAGGCTGCAGTAGGGAGACGTGGTGGGTGGTGTCTGTGGGTGGGCCAGTGGAAGAAAATAATTTCAAAGGTTTACTCTTAGTAACATGGAGAGCCACTGCATCCAAAAAGCGATGGATGTAAACCAATATATGGATTAAAGCATAGATGGATTTTGGCTATGTGAGAGACATGACACAATATATTGTACCTAGAGTGCATATATTTATTAAAATCAGTCACTATGTACAATGTGTATATAGAAACAAGAAACAAAATGTACAAAAGCCAATAGAAATGTATTACCATTATGGTAACGTAAAAGAGGAGGATATTATATTTTCATATATTTATAGTAACATTAAAGTATATCCACAGTTCATGAAGCATGTCCTTTCCTTATGTAATTCAATCCTTATTAAAGGGACACTGTGCAGGAAATGGTCAAAAAGGTACTGCAACTACAGGTATGCTGCTCATTGAAACTGGGCTGCCTATTGCGAAATTTGATCTTTACATGAAACTTCACTAAGTAATAAACACATATTTTCTAGTATGGTCCAAGAACAGTCATTTTTGCAGCTAAAAATGGCTATTTTTGGAAATTCAAAATGGCGGACAATGGAGAAGATCCCCCTTTTCATGTATGAAAAGAGCGATTTTTCCAGTCATAATGAATACTTAAAATTTGATGCTGGTGGTAAGTATTCATGAAAAAGGTAAAATTAGTGAATGGACAGCATGAATTCTGGAAATAAACAACTAAAAATCTCATACAGTGTCCCTTTAAGACATTTGTTCGATAACCGCGTGTGCTAGTATACATCATGTTTTCCAAGCACCCCCACCATACTATCTGACATGTTCTGCTGCCTCTACAAATTGCCATAGCACCCACACCTCACTGACATTTGTGGCAACCGTGTCATCAACTTCACACATAAAAAGATGAGCTTGGAAAAAAAGTGAATGTTTTAGTGATTGTCATTAGCTTGAAATGTACATTCTGTTGTTAGTGAGGTTTGTTTGGGTACTGTGTCTATTCCTCATGTGTTACCCCTCCTGAATATGGTACACAGAAATGCTTTGAAGGTTGAAAACAAATCCATTTTTTTCCCTGTGGTTAGACATATAATGGTACAAAGTACATTAGCAGTACGATACCTTGTAAGCAAGGGAGAGAGAAAATATACTCCACTTGTCAGTCATGTTGGAGATTGGAAAAGCAGTCCAGTGAAATGGGGAGGCTAACGTCAGACATGATTCATTACGGCTTTTGATTGCCTGACTCCTCTCAGAATAAAAGTCACAATTGAGAGACATGGATTGATTGATTGATTGATTGATTGATTGATACATGTTGTGGGGGATGAGCTGGAATTAGTAAAGGGTAAGCATTAGACGTGATACTGCAGGGAAAGGCAACTGCATCCTCACTTGTCCAGCACCTCTGTCAAACCAAAGTCTTCAGCTGGAGCATCAGAGTATGAAGATCGGCCTGCACGTGCTTCCCTCTCTCCCTCCCGCAGTCGTGGAAGGATGATCAGAATTCTCAGTGTGTTCAACGGTAAAAATAAAACACTGCCTGCCCACAGTCTCTTTGTAGCAGGCAGAGAGTTAGAGAAAAGCGATATTTGGAGGAGAGAAAAAGAAAAAAGAAGAACAGAACAGAACAAAGCAAAAAAGAAAAGACCAGAGGAGAGGAAGACAGCGAGAAAGCCAGGGCCTGCCCCACTGTGTGGGGCTCCAGTCTTTGAGATGTGTCCACAGGCATCGATCCCTTTGGTGAGAATAGCACAGTACTCCTCCACGTACGTATGTGAACATGTGTGCAGTTCCTCGCGTGTTTTCAAATGACTTTCTATAAAGATACAGAGAAACAAGATATAGGAAATAAGACAACCGTCAAAAGCAAATATTAACAAATTGTTTTAGTTTCAGCAAATTGAGAAATTGACAGCATTGTATATTCTATGATGGTGTGTGTGTGTGTGTGTGTGTGGGTGTGTGTGAGAGAGAGAGAGAGAGAGAGAGAGAGAGAGAGAGAGAGAGAGAGGAAACCAGACAAATTGAGCATTTACTTTGCTGTAATGGTGTGTATAACTTCTGTGCTGGCTATATTCTTTAACAGTGTGATTTTCTGTAAGAGTACCGTTGTGAAGTGGACGATGGTGAATGCAATGATGACGAGGATGCCGATGATGAAGGAGGCGATGCCCATGTGTAGAGCTTTCTTCCCCAGCCGCTGGGCGCCATCATAGTCTTCGTCATCGTAACTGCTCTGCGACTGACAACACAGTAATAAATGCATTACATTACATTACACTTAAGCTGACACTTTCATCCAAAGGGACTTAGTTATTTTCAGTATAGGGTATACATGGGTTCACCGTGTTTATCAACGTGATGTTATGAAGAAGGGCAAGACACTGGCAGCCAACCACGTTAGCTATTTCTTGACCCACATCGGTTTCCAACAGTCAGAGGTTGACTTGTGCGCAGTTAGTTTTCCGCAGTCAGGGGAAAACAAACATTTAGAACCCATGTATAGGTAACGGTCCCTGGAGCAGTGTGGGTTTTGGTGCCTTGCTCAAGGGCACATCAGCCATGGAGTGAGATAGGGTGGGATTCGAATCTGCAACCCTCTGATCTAAAGTCCATCTCCCCTTTGCGCCATGGCTGCACCTTGCATTATGCCCCTGCAGCCAGATCAACGCTAGATCAGGGATGTCAAACTCAAATTGACTGAGGGCCAAAATCAAAATCTGGAACAATGTCGCTGGCCAAACTCAACAATAATTTTTACAAATGGACTAAAATTGTGCATGCATGCACTTCATACTCGTAGTTAAATTGTGCATACAATCTTTCCCATCATATTTGTTAGTTAAAATATATCTGCACATCCTGTGACACAGCAAATTCCATGTCAAGTTGTGTTACGCTATACATTAATGGTGTATGTGGGCCAACTGTAATACACATTTGAAATGATCTCGCGGGCCAAATAAAATGGTTCCGCGGGCCAAATTTGGGCCCCGGGCCTGAGTTTGACATCCCTGCGCTAGATGATGTTAAAATCGTATCTATAAGTGTTGAATTAACACGGAATGTTTTACTGTGAGGGCTAAAAAACAAATGAGTGATTGTAACCGTGTTGGAGTGAGTTATAGGTGTGTTTTGTTATGCCAATGAACCTGGCTCTTTGGTGTAGTGGTCAGAGTTTGATACTCTAGAAGGTCCCGGTTCGAGTACCAGCAGGGCAACTTCTACTTCCCTTCACTACAAAATGATGTTAGAAGTGGGATATCTGCCATGAGGCCATCGTTGGCACCGGTGGCATCGGTGTGAGCCATAATTCCATGTTGAGGGGCCCCCAGGATTTATTGAAAAACCAGAAAGAGGAGGATAATTTTAAACAACATCAATGTTGTATAAGTTGCATGAAGTCATTGAAGAACTTTTCCCTAACTTGAGATTAAAATCACATAGAAGAAGTGGAAATATCAAAACTAGAATATAGGGTATGATCGCACCAGTATGGTACAAATGTCAATCTTGCAATAACCGGGTAACAAGCTGCTGGTATCTGCCTGTGCAGCTACTCATGTCACCTTACCTCACTTTAGTCAGTGTTTTTTTTGCGCTGAGCAGTGTTGCCAGATGTGTCTGACCAAAACCCGCCCAAAAGCTTCTCGAAAATCGCCAAAATGCGCTAATTTCCGCCCAAAATCAACAAATTACATTGACTTCTATGGACCCAAAACGGCTGGGAAAAAACGCCAAATGGCCAATTTTTTCCGTTTTTACCCGCAGACACTCATCCCATGTAGCCCAATTGGGCGAGCACCCACCCAATCTGGCAACACTGGCGCTGAGCCTGCAACGAGAGACATTTTGGATTCACAGCATGGATGCTATGACCCACCCAGGTTTAAATGAAGAAATTGACTTCAGACCTTTCTTATGATGTGTATAATTCTAAGAATATGATATTTTGAATATGACCGGTGTTTTGATGCCTATCCTCCATTATGTTGTCTATGTTGTCTTTATCCACCATTCTATTTCCTACTATCCAGTTTTTTTTACTATCCAGCATTCCTATATTCAGCATTTTTTATTTTTATTTTCCAGCATTGTCTTAACATTCTTTCAATGCCTCTATATATTAATTCTTTGTGAGTTTTACAATATGAATGTGTTTATACCCATGTGACCTCTGAAAGTTTACTTACCTGTGTTACCCAGGTACCTGAGCTTCTAACCACGCCCTGATGAAGGCCAGACGGCTGAAACTGGTCGCCGTTTTTAACATGTTTACCCCGATGTAAAATAAAGGGTTTTTAATACTTCAACTACCTTGACTCAAAGGAGAGTGCTTTGGATACAGTTCATAAGACTGGCGCTGAGCCTTTTTGGAACACGGATGGCCCTGTTTTGCTCAGCGCCAGTAAACCAAAGTAGCATAGGGTGCACATAGTGATGATGCCTGCCTCCCTCTTAACTCAGTGCCTGAGCTCACTCACCTCCTTTAACCGTGTCTGTCACTGATGTTGCCCTGTGACACACCGGCTGTATGTCACTTTTATGACAAAAGGAGCTAGCAAACGGCAGCAGGAGAATCTTAATGGGGTTAATAAGGGGAACCGAGTAGGCCCAACCCTGGCAAGAAGTTTAAAACACCTTAGCGCAGCACAATGTCTCTCTGTAATGTCATAGCAATGTTGCTATGATATAGTTAAGCATTTTCAGCAAGTGAATAGGGTCGCCGGCGACCCCTGCTACAGTAAGAGGCTACGGTGGGTGTTCACAAGGAGTCACAAGGGCCCACGAGTGAGGAGTCATGGATTTGTTTTTTAATTTAGAGTGGTATGGGGGGCCATGTGATTGGCTCGTGTTTAGGCCTCTAGAATTTGGTGCTACGCCCCTACAGTCTCTTTGAAGTGGCATGTTGGAGTAGTTTTTCCGATGTCTGTGTTGTAAGGTCAGCTTTCAGTTGAATGGGATTGGCCTTACTGACGGCTTACAGTTGAGTTGAGCAATGGATGTTTGTGGCCTGCCCTGCAGTTTCCCCCTCCCCCAGTCTGCTCTGCTCTGCAGTCTCCACTTCCACCTCCTGCCTTTTCACCTGCACTCTTGCATGCAACACTTTCCCTTCTTCACACATTTCTCTTCTCACCTACTCATCATCGCATCTAGGCAAACCACTGTCATGATCTTACTACCTTTTATACCCCCCCCCCCCCCCCCCATCACCATCATCCTTTTATCTGTTTGTCGGCCATGCATGTGTGCACATTCTCACGGTGAGGCAAATCAAATGTTCTATTTACTGTTGCCGAAGTGTGGTTATGTTGGGTGTTAGGTGTGCTCATATCCAGCCCATCTCACAGCTGGGTGGGGGGAGGGGTGGGGTGGGGTGTCAGACACCTGCCCCCCCTCTAAAACGCTGTCCTTGTCACACTCTTGTGTGGCCTGCTGTCAACCTGAAACCAGAAGGTGTTGCTCTCCACAGAGCTGAGCCGTCCTGCAGCCTGTCACACTAGCTCTGCCTCGGCCGTACGGTTACGCAGCAGTGAAGCTCGCCGTTCAGCTATGTGCGTGACAAGTCTGAAGTCACTTAGGGGCTGTCTTGCGCTCGACGTGAGTCACAACAAGACATGGCCTCTGTTATACATTTACTGTCACCTGAATGGCAATGACCAAGTTATTATGTATTACTAAAGGCTCTGTAGTTTAGTACTAGTAGTGAAGTCTTTTCAACGATTGGTGGATTGGTGCGCATTATGAGGCTACCACATACTCGTATAGGCCTCTTTCTGGGATGATAATGAGAAAAATGTTTAGGTATGGAAATGTAAAATGGCTTTGCACATACTCAAACAATAGGCAGCTACTTACACATGTATCTGTTTGCTGTTTAAATTTTTTCTCAAGATGCTGGCTGTGCGTTCTTGCAAAAGGGTGTGAAAGGTTTGGTTTCCGTAACCGTTTGCTTGCTCGCAGCTAGGCCCAATTTTTTTTCCTTTTCTTAACAAACACAGTGTGAGAGGCCGTGTTTCCAGAGTAGACGGGGAGGAAGAGAAGAGTATTGCCTACTCATTCTGAGGTATGGAGGAAACCCTTAAAACACCAAAGTGCAGTCTGGGGCGCTGTGTGGGAGGAAGCAGTTCAATTATCAGATTTTAGCAAACAGTGTGTTGTGTCACTCACTCGACACATAATGTTTTCCCCATCTGCAATCACCTTGACAAGTCCCTTATAAGGCAAGAATTTGTACTTTGTAACAATCGTAGGCTGATTCACTACACAAACGTAATACGTAAATGTGAGTGCAATAGTTATATAACATATTGTAGCATTTGCAAATGCTCATTTACTACAATATGCCTAGGTATCAGCACTTGACACCACTAGTCCTTTGCCACTTTGCCAAGAGGTCCATTCAATAACCTAAGTGACAATCATTTCAACACAATTGCAATAATTTAATGCTTTGTCTGTATGCAGATGACAATCGTTGTGTTCATGCAAGCTTCCATCTGTGTGTGCGCGTGTGTGCATGTGTGTGCATGTGTGTGCACGTGCTCATGCTCACGCGTGTGCAAACAAGTATACATGTATTTGTGCATATAGTTGCGTGTGTGTGTGTTGTGTGTGTGTTTGTGTGTGTGTGTGTGTGTGTGAGAGAGAGAGAGGGGGGGGGGGTTAGTGAGCATAGGTGTGATGCAGAAACGGAGCACCTAATGTGCTGGTGGTTGGATCTATTTTTATCACATGGGAGTTTTAGTGCGCTGAATCATGAGACAGAGCTTGCATATCACAGACAGGTATCCGCTGTCTCCCACAGACAATTTAACATATGACATCACATGACTCAATAAAAATATAATTTTCACTTGTAAATATCATTATTTTGACTCGTCTCAATTAACCACGATGGAACCTCTCCCTGCCATTTTGTCAGTTTACCCTTGTAATAAACACTGTATGACTCAATTAACTACATTTCACTTACTCATAAGGAGCCTTTCCCCATATAGTTCCCCCACTTTTGTGATGTTTAAATCCTTAGCATACATACATTAATGTGATTCTGTTAACAGCTCTCATCTGATGGAGAGCAGCCAAACCACAACCACATCTAAGAACTGTGTCAAAAAACCATCAGGCTACTCCAATTCATGTCAGTCAGTCTACTGCAAGATCCAGATAAAATGTGTATTCAAATGTAATGCAATGCCCCCCCCCCCAACAAGTATTAACCTTTACATTAGAGGTGTATAGAAATAGAAGTAGGAGTACATTTGTGATGCAAGTACAGCACCAGAAGATACATTGAACCCTTTAAAATTAAATGTTACCGAAAAAGTAAAAACCCTGACAAAAATTGTATCCAGCATCTCATTATCAGGTGTTTGTAAGACAGGTTCACCGGTCTAGAGTAACTGTAAACTATTATAGCTGTGGAACGAGTATTCTCCATTCCTTCTTGGAGGGAAACTGGGAGAGTTTTTCCTTTCCTTTTATTTCTGCCTTTACTTCTCTCACCTCTGTCAAAAAGTGCAAAATGACTGTGGATCGCAAAACCCCACAGGAAAGCAAGGGGCATGCTGCATGCCACCTACCATGATGGAAAACACCAGGGCCACGATGTTGATGGGCCAGGCCGGGCAGAAGCAGGTGAAGATGGTCAGCAAGATGTAGTTCTTCAGGGGCGGAGGCTCCTGGGACTCCCCGAGCCTGGGGTCCGTGAGCCTGGGGTCCGTAAGCCCGCGGTCCGTGCTGCCGGTCGGCGTGCCCCCTAACCGGCCACCACCCAGGGGCTGCTTCATCTTCGTCTTGTCCGGGTTCGGAGCTCCAGGGCTCATGGCTGGCTGGAGGTATCCAAAAGTCGCCGCACGATGAGGTAGCCGGAGAGAGACAGCAAGCAGGCAGGCAGGCTGGCTTGGAGTGTGTGGATGAGTGGATGGGGTGGGTGGATGGGATGGGATGAGCTGGTAGGAATGACCAGAGAAGCTTTTGGAAGAACTGCACACTGCAACTGCACACTGACACTGAGTCAGCGCAGCCAGCTACAAGAAGCAACTGGAGGAGAGAGGAGGGAGAGTGAGGAATGAGAGAGTTTGGAGGGAGGAGTGGAAAGGGTGACATGGAGGGAGAGAGAGAGAGTATGGGATAAAGTGCACAGGAGAGAGAGGAGAGGGGTAAAGGCTATGCAGAGGGGGAATAGAGTTTGTGGGAAAGGAGGAATAGAGGGGGAGAGAGGAGAGGGGAATAGAGTTTGTGAGAAAGGAGGGGACCGCAAGGACGTGTGATGATGGGTGATCATTTTTTCTGGGTGCTGAACCCTGTGCCGTGTGTGTGTGTGTGTGTGTGTGTGTGTGTGTGTGTGTGTGTGTGTGTGTGTGTGTGTGTGTGTGTGTGTGTGTGTGTGGTGTTAGGGGACACAGACAGACACAGAGAGAGATCCCATTTTGAGTGACGGATCAGTTAGTCAGAAAATGAGACACGTATAGAATACATAGCCTCCAAAAAGTCGTCACCAAGAAGCACATTTCTCTATTACAAAAAGTTATTTCTTTGTGGGTTTTTTGTTTGTTTTTTAAAAAAAAACAAAGCGAACAAAAATGGCAATTAAAAATACATGTTGGTTTTGCCTAAGAATGTAGGCCTACCTCAGATCATTTTTCGGATACAGCGACATCTAGGGGTGGTGTGAAAACATCATTAGATCGGCAGGTTGTTGGAGCATCACCTGTAACTGTAAGGCAGGTGTTGCAGGGTTAAAATAGGGTTAGCATCATTACAGTCAAGAGAATTGTGTCAAAAGCACTGACACAGAGCGTGCTAAGCAACAGGCCTAGGCCTAAAGGCTACAAACGTGAAATAAAGTAACATAAAGTTACATCCTAAAACGTTAACTAGGCCTATCCCGTTTTGTATCTGAAATGAGCAAATCGAAGGTGGAGCAAGCGGGAACTGGCGACATGGTTGCGGTGGAAGACCAGAGTTTTACGTGTCTGAAAGTGTGTCGTGGTTACTGAGGTGTTATTTTCTTCTCTGGCAGTCATTCGGATGAGCTCCTCCGGATGAATTCAGTTTGAAATGTGGCTGAAGGAGTTAAAAACTTTATGGCATTATTTTCCCAATATTATTTTATTGGACATTACGCGCTTGGTGTGGATGACCTGCCAACTCCCTGGTAAATGCCTTTCTACTAGACAGCTTGCTAAATTATCATCTGTGACTAAACTAGCCTATCAGTGTTTTCTTTGTTTGATTTTGTTTGTCTTCCACAGGGTATTTCCAAGTCAACGCACATTCATTATCAGTCCACCAGTGTCCAGGCCGTCTGACTGTAACGGAGGGCGAACGCGTAAATATAACTTGTGGTGTTGATTTCCAACGTGCAAATTCCACGGGCATCAAATTGCGCTTTACATTTCAATGGATTAAAGATAACAGAACCACGATTCACCGTGAGAGCGGAGAGTCTCGTTTCAGTTCTCTGCCTCTTGGAAATGTACACAAGAATCAAAGTGGATTGTATACATGCAATGTGATTATTGATAAACCAATACTACGTGAGGGTCAAGGGAATGGCACCTACCTTTTGGTCACCGTCACAGGTAGGCTCCACACGTTTCAAAGAAAACAGTGAAATGATTCTTGTTGTAACTTGAACAAATAGATAGGTCTATGCTGTGACCTGTGGATATTGACATTGCCAGTGTAATCATGTATTGTTAGTACAATATTGAAACAAACAGAAAGGATGAAAGAGAGAAAGAAGGGTCATCTCCATGTTTTCTACAGATTCTGATGTTCCAAAGATGTGGGTAATGCTCTGGGCTTTGACTGTGCTGTTCCCCCTCCTTCTAGTTGTAGTTGCCATGATCTACAGATTTAAAAGTAAGACAAGTTTTTTTTTACTATTTTTTTATGATTAAATGTATACTTTTACAAACATATATCATTCATTGCATTTAACATAAATATGAAAAGGCAAAACACTTCTTCAAAATTGTGACAAAGCTTGTAATAGTAGGCTACATTTTTCTCACAGGCCATCAGACCAGAGAACAGAGAACACAAAATAGGCCTACAATACCATGTGTGAGTTTTTTATACTGTATACCTTCAGTGTCCAATGTGTAGTTAACAGTCAATTCACAGTCTTTTATGAAGTCTAATTGCTGATTTTGCATTTTGAGATACGTGTAATGTTTGCAATAGTCCAGTGGATGGGTGAATCGATCATGCACTGCTGGGTAAAAGCATACAAATTGGTACACATATACCTCTTCCTATGCTTATTAATATAAGCGTTGGAGGCGTCGCGAAAAATGAAGAATTTTCAAGATGGCCGCCAAATCCAATATGGCCAACCCAAATTAATGAAACTACCTGACACGTTGTTGTAAAAGCATGAACATTGGTGCATATATCCTTCTTGATATGCTGAATAATATTAGCATTGGAGGCGTAGCGAAAAATTATGAATTTTCAAGATGGCCGCCAAATCCAATTTGGCCAACCCATATTAACGAAACTTTGTTGCAAACCCATGAACATTTCCAGGCCTTTGTAGTAAAGGCCTGGAAATCGGTACACATGTCCTTCTTAATATGCTGATCAATGTTATCATTGGAGGCGCCACGAAAAATGCTGTATTTTCAAGATGGCCGCCAAATCCAATATGGCCAACCCATATTAGTGAGAAACCATCATGCACTGCGTCATAAATGCCTGAAATTTGGTAAATACATACTCTATGATGTACCTATTAATGTTAGAAATGGAATTGTTGCGTAAAACCAAAATTGAAATGTTCAAAATGGCCACCAAATGAAATATGGCCGACCCATATAACAGGAATTGTATAGCAGATGAGTGAATCCATTATGCACGTAGTAAAAGCATGAACATGGTCACACATTTCCTTATTTTTCAGCTTATTATTAGATATGAAAAACACAGAATTTTCAAAATGGCCGCCAAATCCAATATGGCCAACCCATATTAACTACCGGGCACTTTGTGTAGGCTACCAATTATGATGCTTTTACCACAGTTACATCTTTATGTGCAGATTAATATTAGGAATGGAGGTATGAAAAAAAAATCTGAATTTTCCAGACAAATCAAACATGTTTGACCCATATTAGTGAAACCACCATGCACTTTGTAGCAGGAGCATGCAATCAGCACACATATACTTATTGATATGTATAATAATGTAGAAGGGTTCACGTGAGAAGTGCGTGAACGCACACACAGACACACACACACAAGTAATAGACCTAAAAAAGATTATTCTGGAAGTGATCCTAACATAGCCTAATTTCAAAACATCAATCCCTACCCTACTAATGTTATATATAGATATGTAGTGATACATATTGTGTTACAGTACATTAGTGAAACCAGGGCACAATTTGCCGCGAAAGCATGAAAACACATGTATCTTTTTATTGTATTAACATCATCAAAAAATCAAAAGAATTTTCAAGATGGCCCCACATCAAATATGGCCAACCCATAGATGTATAAATGGGCATAAAATATCCTATATTTATCTCAGTATAAATTTCTCTGTACTTGTAGTAGAAACATATTTGTAGTCTTTGATGAGTCAATAAATATTTTAGTCACATTTTCAATGGATTTGAGCCATTTATCATTGAAATAAATGTGCACAACCTTCATTCAAGTACTGTAGGTAACAAAACAAAATCTTGTCCCCCCTCAACATGGGGGTTAAATCAAATCTTATCAACTTCACCTTGCATATGTTGCATAGTTTGCATACCTTGAACTACAAATACAGAAATGGGGGTTCACCATAAGCCAAATCTTGCACACCATTATTATAGCCAAAAAATGAATCCTAATACTGTACAAGTAAACTTTCACTCAAGGTTACTCAAATTTACATACCCAGAGTTGACTTTGCACCAACTGTACCATTCACCATTTATTCAAAGTTTGTGTGTATCTTTTAATTAGGCATTGTTGGCAGTTTGATTGATGTTGGCCATAGGATATATTACAACCTGGGAAATCCCATGCTGCTTTGCACACTTTTTATCTGAAAGACAGCATGGATTCCATCCCTCAGAAATTGCGTATGTAACCGTCAGAGTATCTCACTTGTGAGATCAACTGGTGTTAACCAGGCAAGACATACCCATACAACATGCATGGGACAGGATTGCAGTTCGTTTGAAAACCTTGAAGTACAGCTAGAAGTAGTAATTAATTATTGGTTTCTTTTCTTAACCATGTTTTAACCATGTCCATGAATTGACAAATCAATTGAACTTTCTGTCTAGCAACCTTGAAATCTTGACCCTTTTGAATTTGTGGTCATGAGAGGCATATTAAACACAAGGCCTATGAAGTCGTCACTAACTGCTAGAGGTACTGTATATCCCACAATGTGCCTGGAGGATTAATATATATGGGTTGGCTACATTTGATTTGGCAGCCATCTTGAAAATTCGGGTTTTATTTGCTATGCCTCCATTTCAAATATTAATCAGCATATCAAGAGGTAAATGTGTACCATTTTTCATGCTTTTACTACAAAGTGGGTGTTAAATTCATCAATGGTTTCATTAATATGGGTTGGCTAGATTTGATTTGGCGGCCATTTTGAAAATTAAACTTTTTTGCAATGCCTCCATTTCTTTTATTAATCAGAATATAAAGAAGTAACTGGGCATCCATTTTCATGGGTTTACAACAACGTTTCATTAATATGGGTTGGCCATATTGGATGTGGCGGCCATCTTGAAAATACAGCAGTTTTCGTGGCGCCTCCAATGATAACATTGATCAGCATATTAAGAAGGACTTGTGTACCAATTTTCAGGCCTTTACTACAAAGTGTCAGGTAGTTTCATTAATATGGGTTGGCCATATTGGATTTGGCGGCCATCTTGAAAATTAATAATTTTTCGCGGTGCCTGCAATGCTAATATTAATCAGCATATCAAGAAGGATATATGTACCAATTTTCATGCTTTTACATCAACGTGTCAGGTAGTTTCATTAATTTCGGTTGGCCATATTGGATTTGGCGGCCATCTTGAAAATTCTTCTTTTTTCGCGACGCCTCCAAGGCTAATATTAATCAGCATATCGCGAAGGATATGTGTACCAATTTTCATGCTTTTACTCAAAAGTGCACGATTAGGCCCTTTTGTGTGTCTAATCCGCCGGACTACAACTTACTGATCAACATTTACAGGCTGTACCTCAAGAATCGACATTCCAAAATACAACTGAAATTACATATGCCTCAATCAACACACAACAAATCAACCAGAGAGAAAATCAACAGGTAAGTTACACACACACTTGTGCTTAAACCTTGCCTTTTCCAAATCCACCACATATTCTATAGTAGGGTTGGGAAGGGGGGTCCACGCGCACCCTCCAGATTTTTTTTTTTTTATGGCACCTGCTTTTTTTTGTATCTTTAAATGGTCAACTTTCAGAATTTGACAGATTCCAAGCTGAAATAATGTCCCATGTGGCCTTCATTTTTAACCATACAGAACGGGTCATGGAACCCCATTTCCAACCCTACTACTATGCTTATTCCCTAAATGTAACCGGCCGAATGAAAATAACTTAGTCCAATTATCAAGAAAGCAAACAAATAGGATGTCATATCCTTTTTAAGGTGTTTTTTTTTTTTAAATAATGAATTATATATAACATTCAATAAAACATGAGGAACTCTAAGCCCCGATGACAGCCTATTGAGGCTGAAACATGTTGGCTATTTTTCAACTTCTTCAATACGAAATACGCTATTAACTCACTGAAAACTATTTAAAAAAAAAACCTATTGAAGTGTAAATGAAATTGCTTTTGACCAAAGAGCACCTTCTTTCTAGTCAAAGAACACCATAGCCCTCCAATGAATGTCCTTCTGTTTGAGTAGAATACAGTTTAGCAATTTCTGTGGACCCTACATATACTGTAGATCTATCCCGTGGCCTGGCGTTGTGTTAAACTATGAGGCACATTTAGCTTCATCTACTGTACATCAGGGGTGTCGAACTCATTTCAGTCCAGAGGCCACACACAACCAATTTGATCTCAAATGGGTCAGACCAGTAATGTAATTGGGGAGTGTTGCAAATTGCTGCTTGATATCGGAATCACATTACTAGTCAATCATCTGGAGGTGGATGTCAGTGGGCATATCTGAAGCATCGACTGTAAATGCCGAGCAAAAAAGGCAAACTTGTTCTCAAGTAGGCTACTGACAAGCTGAAACCTCAGACACCTGCAGCTACTTTGTAATGGGCTAGAGATTTACTTCTTTTTGACATCCTAAGTTTTTCCCCTCTGGGGCTGGATTAAACATCTGGCAAGCCTTACCGGCTCCTGAGGCCTTATGTTTGACACCTTTGATCTACATATTAGCGTTACACAAATGCATTATATTGATATTAATTACTTTGACATATTTTACATTTAGAGACATGTTCTGGAAAGAGTGAAGAGTGGATCACAGGATCAGCGTTCACCTGTGGAAGAGGAGCAAGTGCTCTATTCAGCTGTCCGCTTAAAACAGGCGGCCTAAACCTGGACCTCCGGAAAGAGTGTAGTGTCATTATCAGGTCAATAAAATACACAAAGGTATTTTCAAATTAAATTTCAGTCTTTGTGGGCTATAGCTGCATGATGGGTTCGGCTATATTGAAGAAGGTCTACTACATACCAAAAGATAACGCTGACCTGCTAAAACAGGGATGTCAAACTCAGGCCGGAGTGCCAAATGTGGGCAATGGGGTCCTTTTCTTTGGCCCGCAAGGTCATTTTAAATGTGTATTACAGTTGTACACCATTAGTACTATATAGCGTAAGTCTTGAACGCAAAATTTGGCGTGTCACAGGAATAGGCGTGCCAATGAAACAGCTCACACTCATACGTAACACAGTATGATTGTGCAGGCACATTTGAACTACCTTATATGTGTGTGTGTGTGACAAAGGCCCAATCTCAATTCACCCCTTGGCCCTACCCCTTACCCCTCCCTTCAGTTTTGTGTAGGGGTAGGGGTATCCCAATAGTTTTTAAGGCAGAGGGGTAGGGGTCAGGGGGAGGGATTTGTAGCCCTAAAAAAGGAGGGGTTCGGACAGGCAGACTCCGTTTGGAGGGGTAAGGGGTAGAGGTAGGGGTAGGGGTAGGGGTAGAAAAATACAAATGGGATTGGCCCTTAATTATGATATGAGTATTAAGGGCATGCAGGTAATGATGGCAAGCTCGCACATCCACAGGAACGTCTGACCTGGGAGCAGGACCACAAGTGACTAGATGATTCTGAGAAAAAGTCCGCTGCACGACCAGGATTTCTTTAAATACAAATTTGGGAGCAAAAGAAATCCTGGTCGTGCAGCGGACTTTTTCTCAGAATCAATTATTAAGGGCATGCATGCACAATTTTAGTCAAAATTTTAAAATAAATATTGAGTGAAACCCGCGACTTCGTTCCAGATTTTGATTTTGTCCGTAGGTAAATTTGAATTTGACACCCCTATGCTAAAAACTCTTCATTGTACATGTGCGCAGATTGCTTTTTTTCTGTTAACCTTGCCCCATCATTATGCACCCCAATGTACATGTAGATTTGCACTTTTTTTTTTTTTTTTTTTACTTCATTGCACATCTGTCTTATGAAAGGTGTGAAAGTGAAACCTGAGTCTTGATGTGCTATGAATAAGTTGGCACCCCAGGGCACTGTGCCCATATGCTGTAGACAATGCTGCTCAAAGGTGCCCACCTCTACAACCCACCAGTATGGCAAATGGCAAACCACAGTGTGAACTGTTGCCTTCTTCACAGCACGTGATTGCACAAGTGGTTGGCAAGCATACTGTAAATTTACACTCAGAATAGAAAAAGAAACTTCATTCTCTGTCTTGGCACAAATTCTTGGTATAGGCATGACAGTAAAGACAGACGAGAAAATGGCACACAAAAAGATCTCTACAAAAAAGGACATGATTGTGTGTCCAGCTTCGGCCCAAAGGTTAGGGAATTTTGAGGGAGGCTTTTGGATCAAAGGGCTGCAGATTTGTGTCCAAATAGATGGTCTTTTTCCCCTTCATGACTTCATTGCCCTTCAAAAAGGCACCCAGCACCATAATGCTACAGGGACTGTAACCAATACCCTGTGATAACTGGAATTCACTTGGATAAAAGCAGCCATTTAAGAACGTGCAGTGTATGTATATATAAGTATGACTGACAAACTGTATTATGTCTGTACAAAATGGTTTGCTTTCAGTTTGACGGGTCTTATCAGATTTTACTATCATTGAACACGACTGTTACAGGGTTTTATAGACTGCATGTAAATTGTCCATGTGATTTATTTCAAAAATGCTTCAATGCCAGTTCTCTTTTAAAACAAAAATAAAGTTTGAGACCCTGACATGACTCGACTAGAGTACATATTTTTTATTTCTTTCAATGTTGTCCTCTGAAAGCAAAGCCCAATTCACAGAGTTGTTAACCACAGCAACATTTATTAGGCACAATCATTAGGCACGTTTATGTATTTGCTACACAGCTATAACATTTATATTGTGCTAGTGATATTACTCATGTAGTTATTTTTCTAATAGTATTTCTAATGTAGTTACCACGGAGTAGTGTCGTTATTCAGGACCATGATTTGACAAGCAGCCCCTACAGTTACCCTCTCCTACCACTAGTAGGATGCAACCGTTCCACGTCTCTCTCTATTTCTCCCTTTCTCTCTCTCTCTCTCTCTCTCTCTCTCTCTCTCTCTCTCTCTCTCTCTCTCTCTCTCTCTCTCCCTCTCTCTCTCCCCTCTCTCTCTCTCTCTCTCTCTCTCTCTCTCTCTCTCTTTCTCTCGCTCCCTCTCTCTCTCACACACACACACACACACACACACACACACACACACACACACACACACACACACACAGTATCCCAGCAGGTTTTCCCATTTCAGTGCCCAAATTATTTTACAGTAGGCCTCTATATGGCATAGGCCTACATAAAGATATGATTGCGATCTTATAGACCCAGCTCCTTGTGGTTTCAGACAGGAGGATGGCAAAGTGAATGTGGAAGTTACCATAATAATCTTGGAAACATTACTGAAAGGTTGCAAATTAAACCATGTCATGTACTTGATGTTATACAGCATATAGGCCTACTTGCGGTTACAGTTTACTATTCGCCTCAGTATTTTACACCAAGTGTCTGCATAACGAAATTGTATTGAAGGACTTTGGGTTTGGGATTTTTTGGGTAATTTATTTAGGTCTCTTTAGTTTGTAGAATGTAAAAGCAGCCACTAAGCGCCCCCTTTGGTAAGTAGTAGGTATTGCAGGTTAGATTTGCCCAGTCATGTTCCTTGTTAATTTCTATCATTCTCAATAAGGCAGTTCAGTGGAAGGATGCGTGAAGACACCATCCAATTGATATCTTTGGTTTAGTTCGCCATCCACTGGTTTTTGTGTTCTGTGTGCGTCCAAGGATATGTAAGTAAATTACTAATGTCATTATTTGTAGTTTGATGCATATATTTTTGTGTATTTTGATGATATTTGGTAATCTTAATTGCGATGATCAGCCGACCACATGGTAATGCTAATTTATGTATATTTTCTACTTTCTCTGTTTGTAGAACCACACACAAATGTATCACAACTAAACCAGTATGCAAGTATTGTACAGATCTTCTTTGATGGCGAATAAATATTCAAGACTTTGAGATCAAGCATTTTGACTGATGCTACACAGCGGTCACCATTCCCACAACCAGTTTAATCTAATTTAAATATTAGATTCCCTCATTACAATTTGGTGCCGAAACCCGGGAGAGTGATCACTGTGCACCTTAAAAATGTTTCCATATTAGACGAGAGATATGTCCACACATGCTGATCGCCCCCGACGTCAGATACGTCCCCCTGCATGGATGGATGATTACGAAGTGCAGCTGCCACCCATGGATAGACGTCCCTTCGCTACAGCAGCCCCAAGCCAGCATGATCTCCTAACCCAGCAGCCATACTACAGTCAGAAGAGGCGCGGAGACATCTCTGCTCCACCTGTGCTCTCTAGCCCGTGGACCCAGTCGTACGATACCCGACCAAAGTATCCCAGAGAGTCAGTGTACTCGGGACCCCAGTATCATAGCACCCCTGATCCACGGTTTATCGGAGCACCTCTAGACCCCTCACCTGGTATGCAAGAGGAGCTGCGCCAGGTTAGAGAAGAGAATCGCAGGCTTCAGGCCACTGTAATGGAGATACAAAGGCAGCTCAATGCAAGTAAACAGCCAGACATATCCCTGCCTCCTCCTCCCCCCTCTCTATTGCCAGACCCTGTCACACAGTTACCAGCACGCATACCGCCAGCGCCACCTGTGGATGCCGTGGCTCGCAGCCTCTCACAGCCAGCTCCACAGGCCACTCCGTTGCCCGCACCCCCTATGCGAGTAGCTGTGAAGGACGAAATTGACGATGGAGATTGGCCTCTTCCTCCCCCACCTGTAGCAGAGGACGACACGCCATATCGCCCAGCAGCAGTTCCTCTGCCAGTGCCTCTCGTGGAAGAGCTAACAGCCTGTCTTAGGAGGATGGGGATAGCCCCAGAGCACCCACCAAGGGTGCCAACACCTGAGTACTGTGAGCCGTATTCTGAGGGATCCGTGTTGCAAGGGCCCACTCACAGGCCAGAGCGACTGTCTATTCAAGCTGGTCCCATGCATGCACGCTCTCAACACCAAGCCCCATTCAGTGACCCAAGCCATGAGGATGCCTATGCCCACCGCCAGAGAGAAAGTGTCTATAGGGGGCCTAAAGCTACCATCCCAGACTTCACTAAAGGGGACCCCCGTGAGTTTAACAGGATGAAAGACTCCCTTGAGAACCTCCTCCCTGCAGATGCTACAGAAAGGTTTAAATACCAAATACTTCTGGACCATCTGAAGTTTGAAGATGCACTCCTCATAGCAGACTCCTATATGAATTCTCCCCAACCATATACGGACACCATGGCCTCACTGACAGTGCATTACGGGCAACCTCATCAGTTGGCGTTACGGCGCATTGCTGAGTTAATGGAGGCGCCCAACATCCGAAGCCACGATGCGGCCACCTTCAAGAGGTTTGCCCTCAGAGTGAGAGCCTTGGTTGGTATGCTCGACAAGCTGGGAGAAGAGGGTCATATAGAGTTAAAGTGTGGGTCGCATGTCACCAGGCTTATGTCTAAGCTCCCTCAAGAACGCTGTGGGGTCATTCCACGCCAAATCAACAAGAGCCCGCGCACTTAGGTCTCAAAAAATTCTGAAAATATTACCAAGTGTACCCATGGTACTTAAGAGAAGCACTGTAAATTTATTTGAATGTAAGATGTATACTCTCCGTGTTACAGCCAATTTTACTGGGGGAGGGGGGTGCCCATTTTGTTCACACTCTTTTTTTTGTCAAAGTTCACAAGCCCGTAGCTCAAGAACTAATATAATATAACAAGTACATAGATAGGAATAGTGTGTTGCAAAACTGTCAGTTTTGGTCTGTATGATCCTGCATCGTCATAGCATTCCCTCAAAGATGATACAAATTGTACTGGAGTTTTTGGCTGTGCTCTGTTTAGGCCTTCAGAAGACATATTTGTGCCCAACATAGCCTCATGATTTTTTCCCCTTGTAGATACAAGTAGAAAAACTCCCATAAAAATCTATAAATAGAAAGGAAACCCCATCAGTGTTTGACAAGAAGACCTCACAAGTCTGACAAATCATTTTGGGTGTCATTTTCAGAGCACCAGAACACCTTGTGGGATTGTCCACAGATTTTTATTTTATATTTTTCTTCATTCTCCATGAAGTCTTCTTTTTAAAAATGCCAATGAGACTTGTCTTATGTGATGTTTTCTTTTGTAATTTCCACCCTGAACATGGGCAAAATGCAAAAAGAGAGCAACATGATTTCGATAACATTTAATGTAAAGACTAAATAATCAAATGCAAATTTTGCCCAGACATGATCACCCGAGAGTCCCTGTGCAGGGGTGCAGGTATCCCTTTCAATTTCAATGATTTCAGGAGCGTTCAATGTGGGAGCAGGTTCGCACACCAAAAGAGACAGTAGGTCAGGCACAAGGTCATGTTGTTACTTTTTTTGACCAGCAGATGGCAGCGGAAGAAACGCATAGAAAACATAGTGTCCTCAATGTGCATGTTGCCCATGTTCAGGTTCGAAATTACAAAAGAAAACATCACATAAGACAAGTCTCATTTGCATTTTAAAAAAGAAGAATTCATGGAGAATGAAGAAAAAAATAAAATAAAAATCTGTGGACAATCCCACAAGGGGTTCTGGAGCTCTGAAAATGACACCCAAAATGATTTGTCAGACTTGTGAGGTCTTCTGTTCAAACACTGATGGGGTTTCCTTTCTATTTATAGCTTTTTATGAGAGTGTTCCTACTTGTCTCTACAAGAGAAAAAAATCAAGAGGCTATGTTGGGCACAAATATGTCTTCTGAAGGCCTAAACAGAGCACAGCCAAAAACTCCAGTACAATTTGTATCATCTTTGAGGGAATGCCATGACGATGCAGGATCATACAGACCAAAACTTTCAGTTTTGCAACAAACTATTCCTATCTATGTACCGCATGCCAAATTTGAGCTTCCTACATGGTTTACTTCTTGAGCTACGGGCTTGTGAACTTTGACAAAAAAAAGAGTGTGAACAAAATGGGCACCCCCCTCCCCCAGTAAAATTGGCTGTAACACGGAGAGTATACATCTTACATTCAAATAAATTTACAGTGCTTCTCTTAAGTACCATGGGTACACTTGGTAATATTTTCAGATTTTTTTGAGACCTAAGTGCGCGGGCTCTTGTTGATTTGGCGTGGAATGACCCTGTGCTGACTTCATGAAGTATGTGCATCCACTCAACGTCCAAGTACCTAACCTGTTCGACTTCTCCGACTGGCTAGAGTTCGAGCTAAAGGTCCAAGAGTATGGGCAGTGCTTGCTAAGAGAGGTGAAAGAGCCCACTGAGGGAAAGAAAGAGCGAAGGAAGGACTCAAAGTCAGCTAAGCCCACTACTGTACTCCACAGTACAGAGAAGCCCTCAGGCAGTACATCGGCTACGGCTAGCCCCGCAAGCAAGGTCCCGCCTTCATGCCCATACTGCACCGATGCCCAGCACTACTTGAACCAGTGTACTACTTTCAGTCAGCTCACAACTGAGCAGCGCAGTGCCTGGATCAAGAGCAACAGACGGTGCTGGCGTTGTGCTCGTTCCCATCAAGCCGCCGAATGCAGATTGAAAGCTAGGTGTAAGTCCTGTGGAGGGAGACATCTGGATGCCCTTCATGACCTCAACGCAAGGCCAGCCACCGAGGAGAAAACCTTCCTAGTGAGTACTCCATCCAATGAAGTGCTCTATCTAGACCGCAAGGCAGGCTCCAGCCAAGTGCTCTTAAAGGTGTTGAAGGTGGTGCTACGGCATGGGGAGAAGGCTATGGAGACTTATGCAATACTTGACGATGGCTCAGAGCGAACAATGCTCCTTCAAGCTGCTGCTAAGGTCTTACATCTGAATGGTGAGCCGGAGCAGATTGCCCTTAGAACAGTGCACCAAGACCTTAAAGTGTTGCAGGGCATGTCTGTCTCATTCACCATCTCACCTGCCGGTCAACCGCAAAAGACCTTCCAGATCCAGAGAGCCTTTACCGCAGACCCCCTGGGATTGGCAGAGCACTCTCAGCCTGTTAAGATGCTCCAGCGCCGGTACAGACACCTGCAAGGCCTGCCGCTCCAAACACTAGACAGAGTTCAGCCAATGGTCCTTATTGGATCTGATCAGCCTCACCTGATTACCCCAACAGAGCCAGTCCGATTTGGGCCACCAGGAGGACCAGCGGCTGTGAAGACCAGACTTGGCTGGGCCATCCAAGGTCCTACCTGTGTTGTTCGGCAACAGCTCCAGCCCGAACTCTGTCTGAACACTGCCATACTTTCACCCTCAGAGCAGCTCCAACATCATGTGGAGAAGCTATGGCAGATGGACGTGGTGCCATACAAGAGTGAAAGGGTGGTGACACGTTCGAAGCAGGACCAGGAGGCGGTGCACACGCTTGACACGAAGACAGTGAGGGTGGAGGTTGATGGAGTCTTGCGCTACGCCACTCCACTGTTACGTGTAAAGGACATGCCCTGCCTCCGCACTCCCAAAGAAGCTGTCCTGGCCAATCTGCGGAGCACTGAAAGACGCCTGCTTAAAGACCCAGAGAGAGCAGCAGCCTATGAGGCCGAGATCTCAAAACTCAAACAGGCTGGCTATGTTGTCAAGATTGAAGATGCGGAGGTAAACACATCTCCTGAGTCCTGGTTTATCCCACACCACATGGTGACGCATAACGGGAAAAATAGGATCGTGTTCAACTGCTCCTTCACCTACAAAGGCCAGAACCTGAACGAGTTACTGCTACCTGGTCCGACCCTTACCTCCAGCCTTCTCGGTGTCCTGCTGAGATTCCGGGAACATGCCATTGCCCTCAGCAGTGACATCAAGGGCATGTTCCACCAGGTTCGGCTGTTACCAGAGGACAGGCCACTACTGCGATTCGTGTGGAGGGATCTGAAAAGAGATGGCCCAGCAAGCGTCTATGAATGGCAAGTCCTCCCCTTTGGGACCACATGCAGCCCCTGCTGTGCAACGTATGCACTGCAGAAGCATGTGGCCGACCACTGTCAGCCAGGGGATGATGTTCGTGTTGCCATTGAGCGGTGCTTCTACGTAGACAACCACTTGCAAAGCCTCCCCTCCACTGAAGAAGCACGGCAGCTGGTAGACAAACTCAAGGCTCAGCTTGCCACAGGTGGCTTTGATCTGCGCCAATGGGCTAGTAATGCCACAGAAGTAATCAGCCACCTGCCGAAGGAGTCAAGATCCGAGAGCAGTGAGCTGTGGCTCACAGAGTCCCATGAAGATCCTCAAGAGCTCACACTTGGACTCCGTTGGCTGTGTGCGTCAGACACGTTAGGCTACAAGTATCGCCTTGGAGAAAACCCCACTCCTACTATGAGGAATATCTACAGCACGCTAGCAAGGCTTTACGATCCAATAGGCTTTCTCATACCATTCACCACAAGAGCCAAAATCATCGTGCAGTACCTGTGGAAGAAGGAAAGAGAATGGGATGATCCCTCCTTGCCAGAGGATGCTCTCAAGGCGTGGCTGAGTTGGGAAGCCGAGCTGCAACACCTTCCAGAGATTGTCCTGCCTCGTTGCTATACTAGCCCCCCTCTGGACAACCCTGCTGCTCTGCGAAGCCTGCAGATATTCTGCGACGCGTCTGAGAAAGCCTATGGCTCAGTAGCGTACTTGCGTACAGAGATACCAGGCCAGAAGGTGGAAGTGGCTTTCCTGACAGCGCGATCAAGAGTGGCCCCCAAGCGCCAACAGACAATGCCCAGACTGGAACTGTGTGCAGCCTTGACAGGCGCCCAGCTGGCCAAGCTCTTACAGCATGAGCTAACCCTGAGACTTGATGAGGTGACTCTCTGGACGGACTCAACCACCGTACTGACTTGGATCCAGTCAGACTCCTGCAGATTCAAGGTGTTCGTGGGTGCCAGAGTCGCTGAAATCCAGGAGCTGACCGAGGCTCAATCCTGGAGGTACGTGGACACTGCGAACAATCCTGTAGATGACATAACCCGTGGGAAGAGCCTAAGAGACCTTGCAGGGAAAAGCAGCCGTTGGAGCCACGACCTAGCGTTCCTGCATCAGTCCCCTGAGCACTGGCCAACCAAACCCACAGTGGAGTCCCTGGAGGGTGAAGAGTTGCGCAAGACCGCGTTCTGTGGTTCCATAACCACTGCCCCACTCCCCTGCTTACCTGACCCGAGTCAGTTCACCAGTTTCAAAGAGTTAGTGGAAGCAGTGGTGCAGGAGCGTCACGGGGCGGCAAGCGACCAGTCTGCCCCAACAGCAGAGGACTATCAGAATGCTGAGAGGGACCTGCTGAGGCAAGTGCAGGTGGAATGCTTCTCAGAGGACTTCAAGCACCTGTCAGAAAGCAAACCAGTCCCCTCCACCAGTCGTCTGATCTCCCTAGCCCCCGAGTATGACAAACCGCTCAAGTTGATTCGAGTTGGAGGCAGACTGCGGCGCAGTGACGTGCTCGAGGCTGAGAGCATTCACCCTATCGTCCTGGATCCAGCCCACCCAGTCACCAAGCTCATAATCCAGAGTGTCGACTGTGACCTTCGCCACCCAGGATCTGAGCGCGTCTACGCTGAATTACGACGAAAGTACTGGATCCTCCGCGGAAGAGAGGCAGTAAAGCGGCATCAGCATTCATGTACAGAGTGCCAGAAATGGAGGGCTAAACCAGCTGTACCACAGATGGCAGACTTACCACCTGCACGTCTGCGGTTGCTGAAGCCACCCTTCTTTTCCACTGGCATGGACTGCTTCGGTCCTCTTACTGTCAAGGTTGGACGACGGAAGGAGAAGCGCTGGGGTATATTATTCAAGTGCCTCACCACCCGCGCCGTCCACATAGACCTCTTGAGTAGTCTGGATCAGGATTCCTTTCTGATGGCACTCCGCCGATTCATTTCCCGCAGAGGGAAACCTGCCGAGTTACTCTCAGACCAGGGCACGAATTTCAGAGGAGGGGAGAGGGAGCTCCACGACTCCTTCAAGGCTCTGCACCCTACCTTACAGTCCGAGCT
>NC_085859.1:10526247-10581247 GCF_034702125.1 Engraulis encrasicolus
AGCACCCCTTTCCCCCAAAAAAAAACCATATGATGAATTGGCGAGGATTGACCCTAAAGCTATACAACTATGTCCTTAATGTTCTTACTCCTTAGATAATATTTCTATTCTCAATGTATGTTTTGCATCAGCATGTTTTCTTCATCTGTCATATCTTTACATCCCAGTGTTGTCTTCTCTTGGGAGAAGTTAACTGTACACCACCCTCTGCCAGAGGTGAAACCCAACTCCAGCGTTTGGAACACCCAGCAAGTGAGTAAACTGTTGAAGGGGAAATAGGAATGAAATGTCTCACAGTGCTAAAATCATAACCGCAATTATAAAAAAAAAACTGCTACTACTACTACTACTACTACTACTACTGCTTCTACTACTAGTAGTAATAATAATAATAATCATTATTATAATTATGATGATGTTACAGATGTTCCATCAACAAGAAGAGATGCAACTGTTGAAGACCATCAACTTGAAAAACGTCATGCAATTGACCATGTTATTAATTTTGGATTACACAAGTTGTTCAGCAGTGTAATGAAGGGATTCTATAAACGATTAAATACAGCTGTTCCAGTGACTATAAAAAATATGGGAATCTATGCATCTACTGGGATTGAAACAGACAAAATTGATTTTGGTCCTGAGGCTAGTGTGAAGTCTGCTTCTGGTGACCCGAATTCTCAAAAATATGGAAAAGCATCTGATAAGTTGGTGAAGGCATTGGTTCAATATCTCTGTGACAAGCTGGGCGGAAGAAATAGGGACGAACAAGATGTCCACAAGGCCGTAAGAGCACTTGTTGACGGTAAAGCTTATCTTGATACAGACGCAAAGAATAGGTGGGAAAACAAGGACCAGGTTGAAAATGGGTTAAAGCACGTGAGAACAGTGCTTGTTGACAAATTTCCAAACACTATAATTACTCTTGGAAGATTTGAAAACAATAGACCCGATGGTCAATGTCATTAATGGTGTACCATTTCTAACCTGCACATTGCATGATCAAAATGATACTGCATTTTATTGTTCAAATAAAAGACTGACTTGCTGCACATAAATATTGATGTATTGCTTGAATCTATTTTGTGTGGAAGTCTGACTAATCCTCCAAAGATGCTACTATACATCAAGTGTTGACCATTAGGACTCTACAGACATTCTCAACTGGAGAACTCAGGCCCGGATGCAGATCCAAACAATGTCATCCGGACCGATACAAAATCCCTCTGTATATAATGCATATATTAAAATTATTATTGTTTTATTGTCATTGTGTGTAGGCCTAAAGCAAGATTTCGCTGCGATGCGATCTCTAGGTGTATTTCTGCAAAGCTAATCTCATGACAAATAAAAGCATCATCACTATGATAGCTCAATGAGCAAACAAGGCCATTGCGGCCAGCGTGTGAGGCTATTTCTGCATTGGTCCGTAGCGACTTTCGGACCCTGGAAACATTGAAAATTTGGCATACGAATCTTTTCAATTTCTAATTGAGAACCCCTCTAGTATATCACACAGGGTTGCCATATGTGACAGGTGATTTCCAGCCCAATAAACATTCAACAACCACATGGAGGGACTAAATTCCTAATCCCTTCTGGTTTGAACTAAATTATATTGATTTATATGGTCATAAATATACAGAAGTTGTTTTTAATCTGCAGATGGTCAACCTAATTAACCCAATCTGGCAACCTGCTCAGATACAAACTGATGGGCCACAGAAAGGCTGGAAGGACCACCAGTCACATTGAGAACATCATTTATCTGCAATGCCATACAGTTTGTTGGTTAGGACATGGCTTCTTGTTGATTTTGTTAAGCATCTGCGTTGTTGTAAGTTTAAATAGCCTGAATTAAGCCCAGCAAGGGGTGTATTGTACATGTTGAACAGAACTGGGCCCTGGAATTGACCCTAGTGCTATCCATGTGCCTGTTTTCCCAAGACGTTTAGGCCAGAAGAAATCACTTGATATTTATGTTACAAGTCCAGCCCCTGTGCCAGCATGACTTACCCACATAATAAATGTTGCAGTGTTCGAATCATATAACACATAGAGTCGGATCAACTCTGTAAGTGTTGAAATAACACCACAAAGCAAACTGCCCCACTACAGAATAAGATGACCAGGCTTGGGCTTTGGTAGAGTCGCAGAAACACTAAGCATGATTTATGTATGCAGTGATAGCTGTCATAACCATTTTGGCCTCTTGGCCATGGGATCAGAGAGTAATTGGGTCAATTTCCATATCAATGGAGGACATGAGTTAGGGGGAGGAGGGGGAGAAGAGTTTAAACCGCCATCCGAGGCTAAAGTTATGCTAGGAATTGCCTCCACATTGGTATATAGTGCCTAATTTGTGATCTGTTCTGATACGAGCATCAGTTACATAACATTTAATGATAATAATGGGATGATTCCAGGGGCGTAGCACCAAATTTGGGGCCCTAGGAACGACCTCTTCCATGGGCCCCCCTACACACACCCCAACCTACCCAACACCCCCGCGCGCGCGCCTACCTCCTAATATTGTCATCCTTCTTGCCTTCCTCAGAATACCCCTCTATGCTGTCATCTCCTTCACTTGAATCATATGACATAGGCTAATAGACATAATAAAAATAGAATATGTCTTAATCTTTCACATAACCAGTTATGAAAAGTAGGCTATCATATTCATAGGGATGACTTTTAATCACTTCATCACTATGGTGTGAGGGGGAGACACTGGTAGGCCTAAATCTCTCTTCTCAATGCTTTTAGCCTACTATTTCGTGCACTATGGACACATGAGACATCGATAGGCTATGTTGAACTGAACTTTCTTCAATGTGCATCGCTGAACAGAAACACACGCGCTAGCGCACACATTCGTTCACTTGCACTGCCCCGCACGCACGTCACGTTTGCCCGTATCAGTGTTTGGGAGAGCAAGGAACAGAGAATCAGCTGTGATTTAGCCTAGGCTACTGACAGAAGCTGACTTCGAAATGTCGCTTAAAACCTGCTGTAAAGCAGAGTAAAGAACTAAAGTAGGCTGTCGCTGTTTGGATTTGATGTCGTTATTCTCAACCTTTTAAAGTCAGGGCACCCCGAAGTTATATTTATTTCTTTGAAATCATTATTTAGACTACTGCATATATTTCAGAATTAAATTGGCCAGGAACTATTTCACAATAGCCTACCTTGTAGTAATTTTCATGAGCACTCAATGCAGATAGGCTACCTGCTCAGCACGGAGGTGGGCTACTCTGCCTGTCTTTTCTTGTGCTATGCAAACCGCTTTGCGCAGATAGAATGGCGTCAGCAGCATTCAAAACGCAGACTGGTGCCCCGTCAAAATCTCGTCATTATTTTACCACACTTCAGCTATAACGGGCGTTGTCAGATGGTCAGAGACATGGCCAAGTAACCAGAGCTTTCCTATTGAGAGTGTTGAGACCGCAAAATAAAAGCAGAATGAAAGTTCAAGACTGACAGCTGTTCGCACCGCTACCTTGACATTGGCAAGTGATGAACATGACGTGGATTAATATTCATATCGTTACGAGGACAGAATCAATCTGCAAATTTGATGACCATGGCGGGCAACATTGCACCCGGTTGAGAAACTGCTTTTCTTCAAGACTAGGATATTAGCTAAAATAGACTCACTTTCTCTCAAGCTCACACCATTTGCACCTGCTGCGACAGGGGGCATCTTCACGTCCGTGACATTTCCTGAAATTGAGTGTGTATTGGTCTTTTACCAATGTTCCATGGTAACTGATTGGGAGTAATAGTTCTTGACTGACATGCCCTTGCCCAAGAAGTTTAAAAGTTGAAAGGATGGAATGACCACAAAAAGAAAATAGTTTTAACCTCAAAATGGTGAGGATTTATTTTTTACTTTACAGGTGAGAAATTAATTTAAATGAAAAGAAAAGAAGTTTTTAAGAAATCAGTTCAGCTTCTCGAGGCAGGAGACAGACGTAAGAAGCTGTATCCTCCAATCAGCCACATCTGATCTTGTCCTGAGCAGGTATTTATGACATGATTCGAGACACGGGACTCCAGACCTGGAAGGGGGGCACAAGAGATGCTTCCAACCAGGAGGTTAATTTACACTCTTCAACTATAGGGGGTGCAAAAGAGTTGTTTTCATATAAGGGGTTAAATTGGCTCTAAATCTAAATTGGATTTAGACTATTTTACATATAGCTTTGCTATCATTTGGATATTTGAACCAACATCGACCCATGTTGGTCTTTTGGGACACTTATGAATATATCAAAGACAAATATGGGTTCTATCACAATGATAGCCAACAAAATGAGATTTTTTTTCATTTGACTTCGGCTATCACAGAAGGCCACACGGAATGGGAATGGGATAGGCCTAACCAGTTATCCTACTGTGTAGCCTAGGCTGCAATTTTGACATTTGGGCTCACCTTTCTTGCAAGAAATCAGCTGCAGTTGCTTTCCTTCATTTTGTTTCCTCTGTCTCTCTTGCCTTTCTATTCTTTTTGTGAAAGACTGGTGTTTTAGGCGTCTTTCACGGCTAACCGGTTTCTGCGTTTAATGCATAATATCGAAGTGAGTGAGTGTTGATTCCGCATATTGTACAATCAAAAGTCCGCGAGAGGGCGGACTAAACCAATGTGTGATAGCCTAATGGGGGTGTCCGATATAGAATATAGCCTATTTGCAAATAGTATATCCAATTCAACAGATGTATTTCCAGAGAACATTGGAATTACATAAATTGCCAACATGTATTGGCATTATTTAAAAAATAATTTTTTTTTAAAAACGAAAGAAGAAAATTATTTTCCATTGGAGGGCCCCCGGTGGGCCCCCCAGGTGGTCTGGGCCCTAAGAATGAGTCAGGGTTTTCCCCCCCTGTTCTACGCCGCTGGCTATGATTCCTTTGAGGGTAGTACCCTCTAGAGCAGGGGTGCTCAACTGGCGGACCCCGTTCCGGATGCGGACCCAGGTCCGGATGCGGACCCAAACGCAATGTCATCCGGACCAAGACAAAATCCATCTGTATTTAATATGTATAAATTATACATGAGATTTCGCTGCCATGCAATCTATAGGTGTATTTCTGCGAAGCCAGTCTTATGACAAATAAAAGTATAATCACTATGACAACTCAGTGAGTGAGCAAGAGGCCAGTGCGGCCAGCGAGTGAGGCTATTTTCTGCATCGGTCCGTAGCGACTTTTTTGGACCCTGGAAACATACGAAATTTGGCGAGTGGACCTTTTCAGTTTCTAGTTGAGCACCCCTGCTCTAGAGGTCAACACATGCATTACAAAAAATAAGACCAATTACTGTAATTTGTTTGATTGCATGAGACAGCATGGCAACGTGGCAACAACAGAGCAGAGTCAATATTCGGTTTGACAGCATAAATTGAAACATATTAGGTTATCCCTGACTTGGTGGTCTTGGTTGGAGATTATTCAGAGGGACAAGCCTTTGTTCCTGACAGCTGGCTGGAACAATAAATAAGCCTTCGGGTGAATATCATCATCATCATGACAGTGATATAGGCCTAGCCGTTTTGGGTAGGGCGGGCACATCCAAAGTCACTTGTTGCAGGTGCCAGACAAAAGTGTCAGAGAGTTTAAAAAGGGAGGTCTGCATGCTGCGAAATAAGATCGAAATAAGAAACGTTATTGGATTAAAACAGCAACGTTTTGATCACCCTGGATCTTCGTAAGCCATATGGGTAACAGGAAGAGTAGATATAGGCCAATAAAATAAAATAGGGATAATATATCCATTAATTAAACAGTATGAAGAGTAAATTGTAGTAGGACATGTATGGTCATGGATGGTTAGATGCAGATGTGTGACAAAGGTGCAGTATTTTCAAAGAAGCATTGCAGATGTGACAAATCAGATGCAGGGCCAACTTCACTCATGATCTCTCTCACTGTCATGCAGGTGCAAGGGCACCAGACTGGCTGAGGATGTACACATGTGGCTCATAGGTCATTAGAATGAGCTCTGTCTCTATGATGCTGCCTTGACATGCAGCCTACTTTGTCTTGCACAGTGATGATACCACCTCGACCACAACATTCACATTGAATAGCGTTTCGTTTGAAAGTCGTTCCACCATTCTCACAGTGAGCTGCATTTACAATGAAGTCAGATGGATATTGGCTGTTAGTGCTCTCAACAGACTGCTTTAACGAGACCTAGCAAATAATAAAAAGGTATCTCTCTCTCTCTCTCTCTCTCTCTCTCTCTCTCTCTCTCTCTCTCTCTCTCTCTCTCTCTCACACACACACACACACACACACACACACACACACACACACACACACACACACACACACACACACACACACACACACACACACACACACACACACACACACACACACACACAACAAGTTTCCCAGTCATAATGAATATTTAGAATTTGATGATGGTAGTAAGTCGTTGAAAAGGTAACATTTGTGAATGGGCAGCATTCATTCTGGAAAGAAACCTAAACCTAAATCAATGAACATTTTCCTCCCCAGGGCATCCTCCCCGAAATGGCCTGTGAAACACTGGGGTCAGATTCTACTCTGGTGACAGTGGTCTATTTTGTTATTCAGAAGAAATATGAAGACTAGATGTGTGTTCATACATCTTGTCAAACACAACACACAATTGATCCCACAGTTACAAAGGCCTAGTTTGTTTACGTAACATGTGTTATGTATTTCACTGGTGGCATGCATATGTGCCTATATGTCTATCTGTATTTGTTTACTTCCCTATATGCTTTACATGATGATTGAATAAGTGTGCATGTGTCAAACCGAGAAGTAACATCAAAGTGCATGAAAGTCCTTGTGCACAACCATGGCCATAAATCCCCTTAGCGCAGCACTATGGCTCTCTGTAATGTCATAGCAATGTTGTTATTATGTATTGAAGCATTTTCAGCAAGTGAATAGGGTCGCCGGCGACCCCAGCTGCAGTAAGAGGCTACCTACCATTGAGTACACAGAGGTCATGTCCTCTGTATTTTTTCAGTAATGTGACATTTATCTATGCTGAAAATCGATATAATCAACAATCATAAATTCAACATGTATACGCCACCCCCATTTATCCTTGAGGCAGGGATTAATAAAAAGAACTTAAGAGTTTGACTGAAGTGTTTGAAGCATTCTAAATGTGCATACAGCACGCAGTATTTGACCTCTGTATTTGAAAATGTCTAGTTACGGCCCTGTGCACAACCCTTCAGCTGGTGCAGGTGCAGGTGTAAGGCAGGAAAAAAGTGATCAATATGAAAAGTTCATTAAACACTGCACACTGTATACTGTTCTTTTTTCTCTTTATTTTTTGGAGCAAACAACGTGTTTCGCCCAGTGCGTCTTCAGGTTTGCTCTTTCCAGAAGTAACATTTTTTTGTATAGCCTATATATAAAACCGTCATTGGACATTCTCTACATGGCCTAACATCTGGTTGTTCTTTTTCTTTTTGCTTTGCCCCTATTAGTTTGAACAATCGTGTACTGATTGCCAGTGATAAGTCACTACCACAGGTGGACTGAAATAGTGTCATTATAAAAAAGTGGGTGCACTGCACAGCTTCATACTCCTCTTAATTTCCCTTTGGGGATGAATACAAGTACTCTACTCCAACAAAGTCCAACAAATGTCAAGATAAATTGAGCCAATTGTTTTGTCATCTGCAATTGCACGCATTGTACATATTTTAAATAAAAATTCAAATCACAATGTGAAAGGAAATCTGTTTTTACCTTATAGGGCCGGTATGGTTAGGGAAGATGTGATGATGGAAATGTGAGAAAAGGTGTCTGTATTCAGAGACCCACGCTGAGTGAATAGGCCTACATGACCGACAGGGTGTCTTCATAATATTTCTCACAGCCACCATGAAGGTGAAGAGACACCTAGATCTACACATAGATATGAGTGCATTACATACCTGTACATGTGGCTCACAGGGTATGCAAATGAACTGTGTCTGCTAATCTGACAGTGTCTGACAATGTCTTGTCTCACATAGCTTTTGTTTGATATCTTTCAAGACTATAACACCACACCAACCACATAGCTTTATTTTGAAGGTGTCTCTACGCTGTAGGCCTAGAGAGGATGAGCAATGAGTAACTGTTTGGCTTGAAGCAGACTGGCTAAGTAAACAAAACTCTCTCTCTCTCTCTCTCACACACACACACACACACACACACACACACACACACACCCCCCCACACACACACACACACACACACACACACACACACACACACACACACACACACACACACACACACACACACACACACACACACACACACACACACACACACACACACACACACACACACACACACACATCCCTGTAGAATATCATAAAGGGGCTATTCAAAAAGGACATGTTCAAAAATGTGGTTGGAGCCATGTGATATACAGGTACACTGTATGTGGTGGTTGGGTTTCTGTCACAGGAAACATTAGTGTGTTGGAGACATTAGTCTGCCACCTCAGGTCATAGCCATCATTTGAGGAGGATTCACTCTTGCAACAAGTTGTTGTTTTCATTTGTCCTGTGACGGCAGTATGTTAATCAAGATTCTGTTTTCATTGGCTACAGTGAGCAATGCTTTTGGTAAGTAAATTGTTGAGCTAATTTGCATATTGACACTCTTATTATAAGCCTGTATTTTTCCAAAACGTTTGCTGATTTAATTGGTTAGCCTGCTCAGTGTATTTGTGTGTACCTCTTTTTTTATAGGTCTCCAATGTGTTAATACAACTATTGTTCAAGAGCCACATGCGTTAACAGTGTTCGAAGGCGAGGATGTGACCATCACCTGTTCTTTCACCATTGAGACAGCATGTTGCACCAGGGGAGTGGACGTCCAGTGGCATTTAATTAGTGTGGATGGCAAAAATAAATCAAATAGTATAGAAAAACTCAGAGTAACATGCCTAAATGATTCTACAACTTTAACGCTTCATTCGGTCAGTGAAAACATGACTGGGTTGTACATATGTGCAGTGCACATCATAGCCCCTACGCTTAAAGTGACCAAGGGGAACGGCACTCTTATTTTAGTCAACGGTGAGTCTTCCTTAAGCAAGATAGCATTGACATATTTTACTGAGTTTTTTTCTTTATCAAGTTTGCAACATAACTTTAGAAAATACGAGTAGTCCGATATCCCCAAAAACAACACCTAAATGTGACACATTTAAACAATAATTTAGATTCCAATTGAAAGCTCTAATACAATGTTAAATATTTATGTATTATCAAGGTTCATCGTCCAACACCACCAGACCCGCGGAGGTGATTCCACAATCTCTAGATGCAATCGGCCCTACAGTTGCGTTTTTGGCTGGCATGATGATGCTTATTTTAATAGCCATAATTTGGAACAAATGTCGAGGTTAGGAACTTCAGTACAAATACATTTCAGAATTTAATATTTTTATGAATTATAACTGTTGAAAATGTACTAACTTCTACGTTCTTTATGCTTTTTGTGTATAGGAAACAGTCAACAAAATGCTTACAGAATGGAAAATGATCTGAATGTAGGTTGATATGAATGCATAGCATGACATCCATCTACCATGGATTTCATTCATCCCTCAAGTACACTTCTCATACACTATATGTAGCAATTTAGTGTGAGTGTAGTACACATTGTTTGATGATGATGACAAGGTCGATGTTGTTGATGATGATTATACATTTTCTTCTTCTTCCTCTTCTTCTTCTTCTTCTTACTATTATTATGATGATTATAATAATAACAATAATAATAATAATAACAATAATAATAATACTTTCTTTTATCTTTTATCTTCTTTTATCTTATTTTATTGTTGACTTGGCTGTGTGTGTGTGTAGTGTGTCATACATTTACAGCATAAAGAGTCATTTTCAATCATCAAATGAACATCTTTTTCTCCCAGGACACTGCAGACAGAATGCCCTGTAAAACACTGGACTCAGATTCTACTGTGGTGACAGTGGTCTACTTTGTCATTCAGAAGAAATGAAGATTAGATACTTATACGCTTCCTGTCAAACACAACGCACAAATGATTGATCTCCCAGTTTGCTTAACACATGACAAGGGCACATCTTGAGTATTTCACTGGTCAGCATATTCTGTATATGACCTACAGATTTCCTCCTTCATACTTGTCCTTGTAGAGTGATGCATTTGTTTACTTTCCCTGTGCTTTAGTGTGTGAAATACATAGTGATGCATGTTTTTTAAACTCTAGGGATCCCCAAACTAAGGCCCTGGGGCCGGATGCGGCCCGCCAGGCCCCTTTGACCGGCCCTCCAGCTCTCTGCATCTCACCATTTGAACTGGCCCAAAGAAGCAATCCTCACAGAAAAAAAGATAAAATATTTATTTTTCACTAACTTAGTGTGAATCACCAGAAGTTTCTTGTCTTGATAGTTTGTCATATCAATATCTGTAATATAAACAGGCTTACAATTTCTGTTGGATCACTCCTAAACTGTCACTATATTTTTCTAACCTTTCCTTGCTATTTTTATGTGGGTATTGGAAATTAAAAGGAATACCTGTGGTATTTCAAATTGAAAAAACATGTGAAGTACTCACATTTTGCAAATCACTTGTAATGATGAACTTTTTTGTTCTAGAAATTTTGAATGAAGGAAGCGAAGGACAGCACTCTTATGATTTTTCTCTGTTCATTCGCCTACGAACGTTTTGGGCAGAGCCCTTGTTCAGCGTGTAATGGCGATTGCGGTGCTAAAAATTATGGCTATAACAGGCAGTGACCTAGTATCAAGCCCACATGATCGATCCCGGCCCCTGATCACAGCCAGGAACGATAATGTGGCCCCCGGAGAAAAAAAGTTTGGGGACCCCCTGCTCTAGGCCCTATATAACATTGTTATTAGACACGAGTTTTTATTCTCTTACGTTCTACACAGCCTGCTAACTGGATGTTCTTTTTTGTTTGCCTCTCTTTGAACAATCAGGTACTGATAGTCAGTGGTAAGTCACTAACACAGGTAGACAGATAGAGTCTGAAAATAGGGTTTCAATCAATTAAAGGGGTGCACTGCACAGCTTAATACTTAACGTATTACACAGCTCTAGCACTTCATGCATAACAACAAATGTCATGGTAGGCTGAGACAATGTGTTATAATCTGCAATTGCAAGCCTTGTATATTTTTAAAATAAAATTGCAAATGCCAAAACATGTGAAAGAAAAGATGGTTTTACCTTGTATGTCCAACGTGGGTAGGTAAGATGTGGTGAAGAAAATGTGAGAAAAGGCATCTGTGTTCAGAGACTCACACTGAGGAGGCCCTAGGCCAGTGGTTCTTAACCTTTTTGTCTTAATGCACCCCCTTCCCTCTGCCGAAGACAAGCCGCGCACCCCCAACCCAAACCTCTACACATGTATAGATTATTTTATACTTAATTATTTAAGTGTTTAATTACAATGATCCATGCTTGAGCCATTAATCAAAACCTGAATGACTTTAAATGGGAACCAACATATGTTTTATTTGCTCTTAATTTGGCGAAATTGTAATGTTTGCGAGCAGAAACAAATTTTCAAGCACCCCCTGAAATTTCTGGCGCACCCCCAGGGGGTGCCCGCACCCCAGGTTAAGAAACACTGACCTAGGCCTACATGACCGACAGGGTGTCTTCATAATATTTCTCACAGCCACCATGAAGGTGAAGAGACACCACAGAGAGCCTGAACATCTTACACATACACTAGATATGTGCATACCTGTGTAGGGTATG
This sequence comes from Engraulis encrasicolus, assembly GCF_034702125.1. NCBI lineage: Eukaryota > Metazoa > Chordata > Actinopteri > Clupeiformes > Engraulidae > Engraulis > Engraulis encrasicolus. The sequence continues at coordinate 10,538,044 of NC_085859.1, forward strand.
CAATTTAACTTTGTCTGCCAATCTGTCTGTCACTGTCAGACAATGTCTTGTTTCACATGGCTTTTGTTTGATATCTTTCAAGACTATCTCACCACACCAACCACATATATCTATGAATAGCTTTATTTTGAAGGTGTCACTACGCTATAGGCCTTGAGAATGAGCAATGAGTACCTGTTTGGTTTGAAGCAGACTGGCAACTTAAACAAAAATCTCACTTTCTTCTCTCTCTGTCTCTCTCTGTCTCTCTCTTTCTCAGTCTCTCTCTGTCTCTCTCTTTCTCAGTCACTCCCTTCCTCACTCACACACACACGCACTCACACACACACGCTCACATGCACGCACACATGTGCACCCGTACGCACGCACGCACGCACGCACGCACGCACGCACGCACGCACGCACGCACGCACGCACGCACACACACACACACACACACACACACACACACACACACACACACACACACACACACACACACACAAACACACCATGCAGAGGCTATGCACAACTATTCAATAAGGACATGCTCAAAAACATAGGCCATGTGATATACAGGTACACTGTATGTGGTGGTTGGGTTTCTGTCACAGGAAACATTGGTGTGTTAGAGGCAGTACTCTCAATGGTCTGCCACCTCAGGTCATAGCCATCATTTGAGGAGGATTCACTCTTGCAACATCTCGTTTTGTTAATTTGTCCTGATACCAGTATGTTAATCAAGATTCTGTTTTCATTGGCTACAGTGAGCAATGCTTTTGGTAAGTAAATTGTGTAATTTGTTTGTATATTGGCACTCTCATTGTATGCCTGTATTTTGCCCAGTTTGTTGATTAGCTAGGCCTGCTCAGTGCATTTATTTGTGTACCTTTTTTATAGGTCTCCAATGTGTTAATACAACTATTGTTCAAGAGCCACATGCGTTAACGGTGTTCGAAGGCGAGGATGTGACCATCACCTGTTCTTTCACCATTCAGACAGCATGTTGCACCAGGGGAGTGGACGTCCAGTGGCATTTAATTAGTGTGGATGGCAAAAATAAATCAAAGATTTACGAACAACTTAGAGTAAGCTGCCCAAATGGTTGTGCAACTCTAAGACTTCATTCGATCAGTGAAAATATGACTGGGTTGTTCATATGTGAGGTGCACATTAAAATCCCTACTGAAGTGACCCCGGGGAACGGCACTCATATTTTAGTCCAGGGTAAGTCTACATCAAGCAAAATGACATCGAGATATTTTACTGTCTTATTCTTTGTAAAGTTTGCAACATAACTTTAGAAAATATGATGGTAGTCCTATACCACCCAAAACAACACATAAAAATAATTTTGATTCCAATTGATGTCTCTAATACAATGTTAAATATTCATGTACTAACAAGGTTCATCGTCCAACACCACCAGACCCGCGGAGGTGATTCCACAATCTCTAGATGCAATCGGCCCTACAGTTGCGTTTTTGGCTGGCATGATGATGCTTATTTTAATAGCCATAATTTGGAGCAAATGTCGAGGTTAGGAACTTCAGTACAAATACATTTCAGAATTTAATATTTTTATGAATTATAACTGTTGAAAATGTACTAACTTCTACGTTCTTTATGCTTTTTGTGTATAGGAAACAGCCGAGAAAGTGTTTACAGAATGGAAAATGACCCCAACGTAGGTTCATATTAATGTAGTAGTAATGTATACCTTTTGTTATTATTATTATTATTATTATTATTATTATTATTATTATTATTTACTACTACTATTACTACTACTATTGCTACTATTTCTACTACAACTGCTGCTGCTGCTACTACTACAGACATAAAACTTTGTTGTTACTTTGTTGTGATTGTTACCTATAATTGGACCGATGCATAAACGTATAATATACCAAAGCCTAAATCCCTCATTACGGTGTATTATAGGTTCCTACTCAGGGTCCAGTTGTTCAGGAGAGGGCTGGTGAAGATGTCACCTATGCATCCATCAGCAACAAGAGACAACGCAACCACACAAACAAAGAGGTCAGTTAAGTCTGGCACTAAAGACTCCTGTATAACTGCTTCAAATATAATAGTCATGTGATGTTCATAATGTATGGACTCCATAGACTTTAGTGAAAATCTGTCCTTTGTACACTATGTTCCATTTAGAATACCGCACAGAATGTGGAATGCAGCCAAGAGGGCCAGGATTCCATCAAGGAGGACGGTGTGCTCTACTCCACTGTCCGGATAAAACACGATGACTAGATAAGCCATCAGCATGTATAATGTAACTTCATGCATGTGTAATAAATCTCCCAATGTACTACGGTGATGTAAAGAGAGAGCTTAAATGTGTATAGGCCTAACAGTGTTAGAAAAAGGGCTAAATAACGATTACAAGATAATCCATGTTTGATTCTCTAAAGACAATAGCCATCGGTCACCTCTCATGTTGAATGTACTGTATGTTAACTATATGCTGATCACAATAAATTGCCATGAAGTGTATCAGTGAGTGCTTTTTTAAAATGGCTTTGATGTTTATGTACATGTTATTGTATGCTGTGTGACTTGATCCAAACTCATCCAAGAAAAAAGAAATGGTTATCATTGACAGTTTACACTCCTGTGTAGCCCTTTTCTAAACCTGCTTAAATTGTGTTGAAAAGAGATTGCCTTTGACATTAAATAGGTTTCATAATGTAATATTTTGTACGTAACATATGTACATTCCCATCACATTGCAGTGTTTTGAATGAAAGGGTGTAAAAGAATGAACATGCGCCCAGGCCTACAGCTTATAAAAATCTGATTGAAATGTGCCAATTACATGACAGTTCATTAAATAAATACTTACATTCACAATATTATGAATGAGGTGCCTTTTTATTTATTACGAGAGAAACTGCTGCGTTTTGCAGTCACTGCATAAATGACATTGATATCGTGGCATAAAAAGTTTATCTGCCGACCTAGCAACTGTAACTCAAGGGGGCGGGGCTTAGCCAAATGCAAATTGGAATGTCTGTTAATAATGATGATATTAATAATGATGATAATGATGATGATGATGATGATGATGATGATGATGATGATGATGATGATGGGCCTATATGAGAGGAGAGAGATGATGATGATGATGATGATGATGATGATGATGATGATGATGATGATGATGATGATGATGATGATGATGATGATGATGATGATGGATCTATATGAGAGGAGAGAGAGAGGAATAAAATGTTGTGAGGTATGGGCAGGGCCGCTGACAGCTTTGGTTGGGCCCAGGACAAAGTCCTCTGAAAGGGCCCCTCACCCAATACATTCAATGTAATGAGGACCCAATTATGGGCTCCCTTTCTCAATGGGCCCGGGACAATTTACCCCTTTGCATGGCATGAATGTCTGTGTAAAACAACTACACTGCTCTATACTGTGCATTGTTTTAAATGAAGCTCACTGTTAACCACAGGATGTTGAAGCGAACGTTAAGGCTTCCTACACCCTGCTCTCCTTCAGCATGAGCTGCACACTGACTTCGATTGGACACATTTAGCAGGCGTGGTGTTCACCCAGCCGTGAAGGAAACAGTTAATAGTCTGTGGTGGTGGGTAGTGTGCAGAACAGGGGTCAGTGTTGCCAGATTGGGCTGTTTCCCGCCCAATTGGGCTGCTTAGGATGGCCTTGTACGGGTAAAAATGGCATTTAGCAGAAAAACCGCCCAATTTTTGCCATAGAAATCAATAGAATTGGGCGGGATTTTGTGCTTCTAGGCGGGTTGTAAGCATTTTTTGGGCTGGAAATCATCACCCTCATCTGGCAATCCTGACAGGGGTGTCAAACGTCAGGCCTGGGGGTCGGATGCAGCCAGCCAGATGGTTCAGACTTGTAAAGAAAAAAAGACAAGAATGTGAAAATGAGAAGGCCTATTCAGAAAAATTCAGAATTTGCTGCAGTTGTCTGGGATGTTGCCATTTACAGGCAATGCTCCTCATATACCTGCTGTCATCCACCTTAAGATGATTGACTAGTAATGTGATTCCAGTATGAAGCAGAAATTTGCGACATTTTGCAATTATGTTACTGGTCCGGCCCACCGGATATCACATATGTTGTATATGAGGCGCCTGGATTGAAATGAGTCACTGGTATAGAACATGAAGACACAGTTCCTCTATGAACCCACAGTAAAAGTGTTAAACCACATGCTTTTAGGCCACTGGTCATGTGTCATTGCATGTATGTCAGTTGAACAACCACACACACAGAGAGCAGACATTGCTGTAGAAACCACAGGTTGCTAAGGCCTCGACTGCCTTTTCCCCACATTTCGGTTGTATCTGCAAGGTGCAGCTCAGGTTCGGTGGTGAGCAGATGAATTCACATGATAATCTGAAACCGAGACTGCTGTATGTCCCCCAAGGTACAGTAGCATCATAATACGCACCGTCCCACGAGTGTAACGCTGTCCAGACAGCAAAATGGAATGTTGGCTAGCATTTGGGCCAGGCCCGGATCTGCCCGGTTTCTTTATTTTACAATTGCGCCAGGTCCGGATTACGGATCTGGAACGTGCCACTAATACCAAACACATGGATCGGATCCGGCCCAGATCTGGCCCATATCCGTAATACACATCTGGCCCTGATCCGTACTACACAGTTGGGGCTCATCTGACCCATATCCGGGCCTCATCTGGGCCTGATCCGGATTCATATTTAAAGGTGCACAGTGCAATATTTTTAGTTGTTCATTTCCAGAATTCATGCTGCCCATTCAAAAATGTTAACTTTTTTAACAGATATTTACCACCACCATCAAATTCTAAGTATTCAACATTACTGGGAAAATTGCACTTTTCATACATAAAAAGGAGGATCTTTTCCGACAGCACAGTCCAGACCCAGCGTAATAGTCCACCTCTTATTTGGTGAACCACTTCGGCCTATACTCCACTGAGTCGACAAAACCATAAGTGCTATATTTTTTACTACAGCTTTACAGAATTTAGGAAACTTTTTTCATTTTTTTGCTTTATTCTGTTAAAATAGAGGTGGCTGACAAAGTCAAAAAGCCTTGATGCAAGAAACAAAACACAAGGCTCTCATTTACACAGTCAAAGTTGAAAACGGGTCAGTGATGACATGAAGACGAGAGGAGGGTTATTGTCAGTGAACAATGATAGATGGAGACAGCATCTATTGTTATTCCTTTTGACTCTACCACACCCTTGCAAACACTCCACCTCATGTATGTAGGCAAACATCCCTTGAAAGTCCAATGTCCAGTGTCATCAGCAAAAACAAATCATATGGTGCTACTAAGGTAGGCAGCATGGGCGTAGGTTTAGGGGGGGACGGTTGTGACATGTCCCTATCAATATTAGGGATATAAAATTCTCCCTACCAATTTTTTGTCATATTATTTTAATGTAGGCCTATCGAAAATCTACATTGATTATTTCAATATAGCATATTATAAAGTGGTAGCATTAATTTAAAAAACATTTTAAACTGGTTGTTCTTTATGGGGAGGGGAGCAGTCATTGGTGTAGAGCAGTGTTTCCCAACCAGGGGTACGTGTACCACTAGGGGTACGCGAACACACCTCAAGGGGTACGCGGAAAAAAATTGTAATAACAAATATATTGAGTGTAGTCACATTGGGATAGAGGAACAGAGCCTGAATGAGGGAGAGGGGGTACTCATCATATGAAAAAGTTGCTAAGGGGGTACGCGGGACAAAAAAGGTTGGGAAACATTGGTGTAGTATAATCTATTTGATTTATGGTACTCATCACACACACCCCACGCTGAATCTCTCTCTCTCTCTCTCTCTCTCTCTCTCTCTCTCTCTCTCTCTCTCTCTCTCTCTCTCTCTCTCTCTCTCTCTCTCTCTCTCTCTCTCAACTAACCACCACTCAAACAAGACTTACTAACAGACCAGTATCGGTGAACCAGTAGCCCAGCCCCCTGGGCGTCAACACATAGCTTCTGGTTCACCAGGAAAACAGTTTCCTGAGCAGTCAGGGAGATTTGGGGCAGCATTAAGGTTTGAAGAAGACAAGAGGAACCGGACACCGCAGGGGGAAAATGAAAATCCACAGGCAATGGATTAAACCTTTCAGACGTGAGTAACTCTTCAGCATCATGCAGCATCCATCATCTATAAGTAGCAAAATAACAGGTCTATAATTTAACAAGTTCCTTGACATTTCTTCGAATTATACTGCCAGGATTTTCCCCAATTTAATTTCACTTGGAGAAAAAAATGTTTTAGTTTTTTTTTTTCCTTACACCTAACATTCACCTATTTCTATGTATGTAAACATATGTAAAGTTGATGATAATACACATATTATGATAATATGATATGATATATGATGATAATACTATATACTTTTTGGATTGATTATTGTTTTAGTGCTCGTGAGTGGTCCGGTGCTTGCAATTTCGTCACTGCTCCTGCTATACTTTGTGGTAAGAGAACATTTCTAGGCATATTTCAGTTATTTTATCACAAATTACGAGTTTCATTAAATTAAAGGTTTCATTTTGAATATCACCCCAAAGACTTCACTTTCATTGTCACTGCTGATCCTTCATACTTCCAGTTTATTTCGGTGTAGGCTATGTCAGCTAAGCCTGCCTATTTTACTAGATTTCAGCTTAATGTGCCCTGAGGTAAATCTGTCACACCTTGCAAGTCAAGTAAAGCTTCTTTGCACAAAAATAGACCTGAAGTGTGCGGATTGTCTTCTTTTTATACTGAAATTTCTACTGAATCCTGCACCTTCTAAACAGATGAGCGGTGGCCTATCACAACTTAGCCTAAATCTGTCACACCAAAATCTTGGCAATAATGTTCGTACAATACCGAACAGGATTGCAGTGTGCAGATATTTTTCGTTTCAAATTTCGCTGTTGGTTGACCTCCACCAAGGAAGCTGTTTGATAGAACATTTGACTATTACACCCTATTTTGCAAAGGTTTGCATTCTTTAGGCCCTATTATTAGGCCTACATACAGACGCGTTTCAGTGTTCTGCCTTCCTCAGTGTGCCACAAGCCGAAATGCATGGTGTGACCTTTTTTCATTTTTCATTTTTACAATATTTTGGTCAGCACTCTCAAAAGAAGAAAAACTTGTTGGGTGAAGCCTGTTCCAAGCTTTATGAATCCAGTATTGTGGTGGGGGAGATCTTTTTCCCTCGAAAGTGGACTTCATTTGGCTCCCTACTCCCAAATAGGCCTACACAAGCACACAAAAAATCTTTTAATTTATACATATTTTATTCATTATGAGTTTGTCGCGAGTATGTTGTAACTGTCCTTAATTTCTTATTTCCTTAGCCCCTACTTTAACAGGTGAACGTTTACTATTTTATTTCAATGGCTCACTTTGGTGAAATGGCCTTCCAGTCAAAGTGAGGGGATGCAACGTAGTTGGGGGGTTCAAGTGGGGGTGGGGGACTGGAGGGGGGGGGGGGGGGGGGGTCGAACGCTACGGGCCTGTGAACTTTTACAGTCTACTGGCCCTTTTTTTGGACACTTCCCTGTAGTGTAGTCAACATAATTCCACACACACAACTCACAAATCGCTTGACATTTGAAGCCGACAATCGACCGACAATCACACCATTGGTCAGAGTACTTAAGAGTTAGGCTACCCCCTACTCTTGTGATAAAGAACAGAACACATGTTGTGGTACCAAACTGAACAAGTACAAGTACTCTTTTCTTTTCAGGCAGTGGTGTAGTCTACTTTTTTATGGTGGGTATACTGTATATTTGAGATTTTTTTGAAGTGGGTATACTGTATATATTTGTGCTATTCAAAACAATGGATCAATCAATTTTAAGTGGGGTAGAATGCCCTAAAGTGGGACGATGCCTAATGTGGGACACCTTAAGGTTTAAGGGGTGTAGCTTTGCCCCAAGTTGGTAAATGTTTACAAAACTATAACCAAATAAAAGCCCTATCATCCTGTTATCATAATATCATGATTTAGTAAATGTTTAGTAATACTCCAGGGAGGGGTTACAATTAAGAAGAAGGACCCTGGGTGAAGTCCATCAAATGACAAATTACATAGCATTTGGCCAAATTTGTCTTAAGAGTATAAATCAATTCCAATCAAAACAACATTGCCAATTTTTTGATAAATATGTTGGGTAGGTACATGTTCATCAGAAAATAATGTGTGGTGTATATAAAATAATGTAATATTTTATTTTTAAACCATATTATTAGTGTCCCACTTTAGGATAGGTGCGTCCTAAAGTGGGACAGAAGATTTTCCTAATGTGGGACAGTTATAAAAGTAGTAATTTAATAAGTCAAACAATTACTATGAAGTCAAACACCATGTCCACATAAGAAAAGGGATTTAAATCTATATCATAGATGTATTTCAGTCTTTCTGGCCTAATCTACTGGAGCACAGCTATCAACACAACATTTGGGTCCAAAAACCGGAAGTTCTTTCCTCAAATAGAGCTGCCATGTTGAAGTGACCAGTTGTGTGCAATGGTTCAAACAGTCTGAGTCATATTTAGCAATAAAAGAAAGTAAAAAATAATTCAGAAAACATGCTCTAAATGTGTAGCTGATATGTCTTAAAGAGTGGCAGATCACATTTTGAATTAATATTTTACACAAACATGTTTTAGAGACCTTTTAATATACACTGTCCCACATTAGGAAACCGATTGTCCCACTTTAGGGATAACCATGGTTTTTGACCAACTTACATTAATATCCAAATTATTCGAATTAGAAACACATAACATGTTTTTAAAGGTTTTATTTGATTAGAGCATAACTAGAGGATGAAAAGGGTGTAATTTGTTTGTATTGAAATGTTGTCATTAAATTTTAATAAACCACCAAAGTTGAAGTGACAAAAATTGTCCCACATTAGGGCATTCTACCCTATACTAAAATCCCTGAAATTTAGAAGTGGGTATACTCCGTATAGCCGCGTTCCTCATAGACTACACCACTGTTTTCAGGTGCTATGGACATACTATTCTGGAGAGGTGCGAGGAGATGCACGCCCTCCCAGCCCTCGCATACAGCACCAGAACAGAACCCAGTGCCCAGCTGGGTCACCTCCAGCTCCTCCTGCCGGCATCAGTGCGGAGAAATGGCAGAAGGTGATGAAGATCACCGAGTGGGCAGGACCAGAGCATCAGGTCACCTTTGTTAACAGAAGCACAAGTTCTGGCCATTCCACTTTTACTATTCAGAACTTTAAGCAGAACTACTCTGTGGGTGAAGAGCTTCTTGTCACCATCTTTGCCAAGGACTTCACTGGTCAGCCAAAACGCTATGGAGGAGACTTTTTCCAGGCAAAGGTTCACTCATGGGCATTGAAGGTAACTGCAAAACTAATGTTTTTTTGTGTGTTATACTGTATGTGCAGATCTACTTAAAATATACTATGATAAGAAAATGCATCAAGGGTATCTCAGAACTGAATTTCATATGTTGTTGTGCAAAATGGTGAACTTAATAGTAATGAATGCATAATGCATGGCGTATGAATTTGATTCAAAACAAGTTGAATGATTGAATCTGTCATAGACATGTGAAAGAGAGAATCATCCCTACAGACCACTTGCAGAAACCAAGAGCTACATGTAGGCTACTATGCTATTGACCTGTCAACCTACAGTCGTCTAACCTCAAAAAAGTCTTAACCCCCATCACTGCGGCAGTAATTTAATAATGTCTCAGTGGTGCAGATCAATTGTGATTGTGACACACACTGCAGTGTTTTTTCCTTTTCCATGTGGATTGCAGGCCAGTGTGTTCGGAGAGGTTGTAGACCATCAGAACGGGACATACTCAGTCCGGTTCATCCTGCCATGGGCGGGTGAAGCGTTAGTGGCAGTCCTCTTGGTCCACTCCAGCGAAATCATACTGGCTTTGAAACAGCACTGGAACACAGACGCCGATCAGGTCTACTACAATGGCTTCTTTGTCAGCAAGACTTCTAACAACGGTACCCAAGTGGAGAAGACGGAGCAGACGGTGTGCAACATCAAGTGGCCTGGGGTGTTTCCAGGCGGCACAGATGTCATGGCCCGGAAAAACTGCTGCTGCGAGTATGGGGATGCCCACACAGGGCTGATGTGGCAGTGCCGCCGTCCAAGAACTCTGCCCTGTGACGCTCTGATGTACCATGGTGGGAATCATGACTCAGACCATTTTACACCCTTGGAGAAGAAGCTCATGGAAGGGTAAGGTAAGCAGTTTAACAATCAGGGCTATGAACCGGATTTTGTTTTTTCAATTGGTTCGCTCCGAACAGAAACGGTATTGGGTCATTTCACGTGAAATCACACACTTTGGGACCCCATCAACACAGATTTCAGTCAGACTTGGTGTGCCTTTTTAGTGGCAAGGTAGAACCCCAGAGCTGCATTTGTGTGAAACTGACACAAATACCCTTTATTGCATAACATGGGTCAAAAATGACCTGGCTGAGTTTAAAATGTCTTGATGAGTTTAAAATGACTTAATTTAATTTTATGCATCATAACATTTTGTGCAAAAACACTTTGTTTGTTACTACCCCTTTAACGCATAACATGGGTCAATAATAACCCGCATTTATTTTCCCATGTAATTTCACCACAGGCTTAGGGCCTTTCCCATTACTAATCTCCCATTACTAATCACACCTTTTCCATGCCCCTCATGCTTTCCAACGAAGCTGTAAGGTGTAGGGCTTGAAAGGCAACCGCTACGAATTGGGATATACCTTCAACAATCAAGGAATGACACTCACAGCTGTCACTAATTCCATGCATTAGGTTGACGTTAATAGCGATTTTTTTTTTCATGTGCATTTCACGGAGAAAAGGGCCATCACACATTAGGACAATGTTAAACTTAGTACAATGGAATGATTATTACCACTTAAAAACCAATTGTGGCGAAAATACTTAAACTTGTGCCCTGTTGTGGGTGCCGCGGCTTGCCGCCAATTTTTTAAATGAATTCGCAATGCATTCAGGGAAACCTGTCGTAGCCCTCCGTCGTGGAGTCTGGTGTTGGAAAAATGCTTATTATCTTTGTTAACATCTTATAAGCTGCTTATTATGTGTTTATAGTGGTTTATTTTTTTAGTCTTATTATTTAAATCGGTACACATATCCATCTTGATATGCTGACTAATACTAGATATGGAGGCGTCGCGAAAAAACTAAATTTTCAAGATGGCTGCCATGTGTACCGATTTTCATGCTTTTACTCAAATAAAGTTACCCATCAGATGCTAACAACATTAATAAGCATGTTAACAAAGTTAATAAGCATGTTATTGGGCACTTGTAAGGGTATTACTACCTGCTTACTAGTGACTATAAACGCTTATTAGAAGAACCTTATTCTAAAGTGTTACCGGGTCAATATACTTCATAGTGATTATTGTGGAATACGGTATGAGTCTATTATACATTTGTGTCTTAACAACTTGGATATCATGACCTCTGTGAGTGAATACAGCAAGAGGAACATGTTTTCCCATCATCTGTGTGTCCAGAACTCAGTTCCAGTGGCTCAACGGAGATAAACGTCAGATCAAAATAATGTCTACAAAGGCAACTCTTGGTAGGCTATGCTGCCACAAAAACACCTTCACAGTCACACTCGCGTAGCCATCCGTCTGGCTCTATCGTGATTTCCTTCCTCTTTTTTTCTCTTCTGTTCTTGTATCCTGGTAATGTTCTGAAGATGTGTCAAGCAACAATATGTGTAGGCTACTTAAAACCCTGGGAAGTTATTTTAATCTGGGCATCAATTGTGTGCTATATGTAGTCTGCCTAATATTAATGATCTACATAATGAAAACAAAACTAATATTGTGTCTATTTGTATATAATAAAAATATTTAACAGTTAATATTCTATTTATAGTCATTGTTTATAGCCTGTTTTTACCATGCAGTCATACTAATTTCATCTGTACAGAGGATCTGGTGGGAGGGGTGACGTTTGAAATGTGTGCTTTATTTCACCCAATTGCTACTAGTCACGACACATATTCCGCTCATACTCTATCTATTGTAATGCCTCATTGGCCTCTTTTACACAAGACATTAAATTCAGAATTAACTCAATTTAATGCTGAATAAACTCAATTTCACTTTGAAAACATCATGTAAACACTTTCTATTTCGGGGTTAAATGAAAGTGCAATGTTTAATTCTGAATTAGAAGTACCATGTAAACGTTGTCATTGTCTGCCGGAGAGAAATGTCACTGACTGGAGCTTTATGGAGGGCAAGGTCAGGCTGACTGTTTTTGACCAAAAATGTTTAAGAGTTGTCAGCTTGGCCTAAAATTGTGCTGCCAATATCATTGTGCACCAACACATCTAAGAAGACGTCCTCCTTCTGTCCCATACCGTCTCTGTTGTAGGAAGAGAGAGGAATCGGCCTACATGCAAGGCTGGACTGCCCACTCCAGTACCTGCAGGGTTCTACTTCAACGATGTCTGGACATCGTTTGTGTGTGCCACTCGTCATTTCCAAGGGAAAGACTCAGCAGCGTGTCTGAAGGACAAACACATACATATCATTGGAGACTCCACCAGCCACCAGTGGTTTGACTTCCTCGTCAAGACCATGCCTAGTAAGATGCACACCATGAACACACCGGGGGGCAACCGCCATTCCGACACACCACCATTCTGACAGTATTTGATAGCCATTCCAAGTCATTTAAACATTGTTGCAAGTACTTAAAGGTGCGTGAACAACGTTCTAACTCTATTGACATTTGCAACAATGTTGCGACAGGAGCAGAAAGTGGAGAGAGTGACAGCGCAATTACAGGATTAGTGTATAATTTTGTTACAAAAACAGGTCCTGCAAGCTGGAAAAATGGTTCCTGCAATAAAACGTCAATGTCGGAATGGCGGTATGTAACCGAACACACCGCCACACATACATGGGGGCAGCCATGGCCTAGTGGTTAAAGAGATGAGCTTTAGGTCAGAGGGATGCACGTTTGAAGCCCACCCTTCCACTCCCTACCTCACCCCATGGCTTAGGTGCAAGGCACCTAACCCTACACTACTCCTGGGACCGTAACCAGTACCATGCACTTAATATAACTAAGTCACTTTGGATGAAAGCGTCAGCGAAGTGTAATATAATGTATTGTGATCATTAGTATCTGGTGTGAATGACTGTTTTAGTCACCTTGCACCTTAGTACCTGGTAGGTGCACTTAATATAACTAAGTCACTTTGGATGAAAGCGTCAGCGAAGTGTAATATAATGTATTGTGATCATTAGTATCTGGTGTGAATGACTGTTTTAGTCACCTTGCACCTTAGTACCTGGTAGGTGATTTTGTTGTTTTTCCTTTACAGCCTTAAAGCTTATGAACCTTCACTCTGCGGGACAGGTGGGCCCACATATGGCAGTGGATGTGCAGAACAACATTGACATTCACTGGCGAACACACGGTCTTCCCTACCGCTGCCCGAAAGCTAAAATGTCATCTCTTCAGTATATCGAAAAGCTCATTGACGAAATGGATGGCGGGCCGCAAACTGTCCTTGTGTTCACCATGTGGGCTCACTACACCAGCTTTCCGCTGTCCTACTTTGTCCACCGCGTGTCACTTGTGCAGCGTGCCGTTGCGTCCCTGTTGAGACGAGCGCCACAGACCAAGGTCATCATCAAGTCTGCCAACACAGCTTATATGGTTAGTATCTGCAAGCTCTTTTCATATGGCACACTATGGGGGGCAGAGAACAGTGGAGGATTGTTTTCTGGGTTTTGTTCCCTTCATTGGATAGGACAATTTGAGAGGAACCAGGAAAGTCATGGGAGAGAGACTGAGGAGGATCGAGAAACGACCTCAGGCCGGAATCGAATGCCGGTCTTCGGTCTTTGAGCTACAGTCGGGGTTAGGTCAATCAATCAATCAATCAATCAATCAATCAATCAATCAATCAATCAATCAATCAATCAATCAATCAATCAATCAATCAATTCCTGACAACCAGCAGTTAAAATGTGTTCCCTCCTAGAGTAGGAATGGCAAAATATAAAAATAAAAACTCTTAACCGGCCCCTGAGCCTAATTAGCCTGTTAAAGTCATTAAAATTGCCATTTATTATACTTTGTGTCCTGACGCAGGTCTTTCCCTGCCCGTGAAACAAGTTATGTCCCCCATTGTAGAGTGGTTAGGCTCCCGTCACACAATGTGAGTTTTGTGCCCTTTGTATTATACATTTAACCAAATCATTAACCACTACTTGTGGAGGAATAAGGGATTTGGAGAGAAAAATAATTGCTTTGTCTGCGCACCCACGCACAGCCACATATTACGCACAACGATGACCTTCCAGTCATGTTTAACCCATTTTAGCCTGATGACTGATATATGTTGTTTGACCTTTGGTGCATGGAGACACATATATACACTGCATTCAGGCTCTTATAAAAATGTGGGTATGTTGCAGCTGAATGAACACATTCTATTGCAAGATGAGGTTCTTAGGGTTGGAAATGCAACTTATTTCATGTTTTTTATGTGCATCAGAGGCTGAGATATTTAGGTTTATATAGGCTGAGGGCAACTTTCCCATCAAGGGCTTAGACATTCGGCAGGTGTTTTTTGCAGGTGCTTCAATGGGTTAACACGAAATGCGGAACTGAGCTCGGGCTGTAAGAAGCTCACGTTATAAAGTCATAAACAGCGAACGCTGCATTTGGTGACGTTACAGGAAGTATAGGCCTATTAAACAATGCCTTCGTAAAAAAAACCCTATAGGGCCCACCCGATTGCCACCATCTACAACAGTGTTTCCCAACCAGGGGTACGTGTACCACTAGGGGTACGCGAACACACCTCAGGGGGTACGTGGAAAATGTGATAATAACAAATATATGGAGTGTAATCACATTGGGATAGACAGCCGAACAGATATAGAGCATGAAGGAGGGGTACTCATCATGTGATAAAGATGCTTAGGAGGTACACAGGACAAAAAAGGTTGGGAATCACTGCTCTACACCAACCACAGCTTGCGCAGCACGGCCGTTCAAAAATGATCTAATGCTGGTCTGGAGGCGAGGGAAATTATGTCGGTGACGGGCTACAGAAACGAATCATCCCTTCAGTCATACTGGCATCCAATTTATACAGAGAGTGGAGCAACATACTGTACTTGCGGCTGGCAGCAGTGTGCGTCAACGCCCACATTGTCCCGACTCGACCGGCCCGGTCCCATCTAAACGGTTCCTTGAACCTTTCCTAAACAACTGCACCATTAATAGTGATATCCAAATAAATGTCAATAATCACTACTTCGGCCTTTGCTACGTCTTATTTGTCTGATGTCACGATGCTGAATTCTAAGATGACGCCTGGCGCGAGCGTCATGTATGCGTCTGGCGTTGCCTGGTAACCAACCAGTATTTCGGTGGTTAAATAATAAAATAAAGAAAGATAACAGAAATAATATAAATGAATGAGTGTAACAGTGTTAGATAAGCAATAAGCCACTTGAGTCCGTGGGTTGTGCTCAATTGATAACGGCCAAGGGGACGTTTACGCGTCGTGCCCCACTCCCCTTGGCCGTTATCAATTGAGCACAACCCACGGCCTCTCGTGGCTTATTGCTGAAATTAACACCACTATTTTTATTTTATGGTTTCTCATCAATTATCAGTACAGTAATTGTACTCCTATCTCACATAGCACATAAAAATTACTAATGTCCTCCTCATGACAGCTGACTCTGGCCTACTTTCCATTCTCATCCTCCTAGACCTGAGTACAGCCTTTGACACCATCTCTCACTCCATCCTCCTCCATAGACTCTCCTCCATTGGCATAACTGACACACCATTTGACCCTGTTCCACTCATATCTCTTTAGCCGTACTCAATTCATTCAAATTAAGTCCTTTAAATCCCAGCCCTCCCCTGTCACCTCTGGTGTAGCCAAACTGTGCCCTCTAGTGATGCAACAGTTTCAGCGTTGCAACTAGGCTCCTCCCACTTTGTTGGTAAGCAAACAACCATAAGGAAACCAAGGGAGGCGGGTCAACCATGCCGTTTGGGAAATGCCAATTGTTATGACCAAGTCTCAAAGAGATTTGAATGTTGATGATAATCAGGCTACCTCTGGTGTGGGGCTCCTCCTTATCCTCAATGTGTCTTGTTTTTATTATTGGATGTCTCTGAACAGTGCCCTTGAGTGTTTTGAAAGGTATTTTTGGTAACACTTTATTTTAGGGATAAATCTATTAGCACTAATACATACAATGTGCCTGTATAAGTAACTTGTAAGGCATGTACAAAGCAAAATCAAACATTTGTTAGGCATGTATTCGCAAATGTCTAGTTCAATAAGGGATTTAATACCAATTTCACCTTAGTAAGGACCTAGTAGGCCTTAGCGTTTGCTTTGTACATGCCTTACAAGGTACTAATGCAGGCATTAACATTGTATGTATTCGTGCTAATAGATGTATCCCTAAAATAAAGTGTTACCGTATTTTTAAAGGGACACTGTGCAGGAAATGGTCAAAAAAGGTACTGCAACTCTGCTGCTCATTGAAACGGGGCTGTCTATTGCCAAATTTGATCTTCACATGAAAGTTTACAAAGTAATAAACTAATATTTTCTTGTGTGGCCCAAGTACAGTCATTTTTGCAGCTAAAAATGGCTATTTATGGAAATTCAAAATGGCGGACCATGGTAAAGATCCCCCTTTTCATGTATGAAAAGTGCAGTTTTTTCAGTCAAAATGAATACTTAGAATTTGATGGTGGTCGTAAGTATTCATGAAAAAGGTAACATTAAATAATGGGTAGCATGGATTCTGCAAATAAACAACTAAAAATCTCACACAGTGTCCCTTTAAGTAAAATGTATTATTATTATTATTACTACTACTCACTCTAACAAATCTTGTGTGTATGTGTGATTTGCAGATCAAGTATCGCAGTGATTGGCTCTTCTTCATGCTTGATCGAGTCATGCGTGAAGCATTCCGTGACATGGACGTGTACTTCCTGGATGTGTGGCAGATGACATCCTGTCACTACCTGCCGTACGACCTCCATCCACAAGAGGTCATCATCAAGAACGAAGTTGACGTCCTGCTCTCCTTTATATGTCCCGAGTAAAGGCACCAAGTATGTTCAACTGCAGTGTGCAGGGGCCAGGGGGCAGGTCTGGATGACATCTCCCTCCTCCCCCCTGAGCACATCTCTCTCCTCCCCCCTGAGCACATCGAGTCCCCTTGTCATCCAGCGCTAAGCTTCTACACGGGAAGAAAAATAGCTCTGGAAGTCATTGCACCACACACACACACACACACACACACACACACACACACACACACACACACACACACACACACACACACACACACACACACACACACACACGCACAGGCACAGGCACAGGCACAGGCACACGCATTCACACCGGTCAAGAGCGCAGCAAGAATCGGTCTCGCTCTAGAAGCATGCACGTTTAGCGCGTGTCAGTTCAGGATTCCAAGTACATGGTGTGGGACTGTACAGACTACCATAATAGGAAAAATAGGAGGGGCGAGATGCAAAATGGGAGGGGCTGGTACTCAGACATCAAGACCTACCCCCTTCTGCAAACTGCAGTTGGATGCTACTCAAAGGCACAGCCAAAGGCGACTGATACACAGTAAAAAAAATCACAGTTAATTCAATACTTAGAGAGTGGTCTAGGCCAAAATGCAATAGAAGTTATTAAGTTCTTAAGGGCGCGAGCAGACCAGACGCAGGTTTTACAGTAGGAGACGGCGGATGTGGTCTATTGTTTTTCAATGAAAATGAGCGGATTCCGCGTCTAATATCAGTGCAAGGCGGGTTGCGGAATCTTCGCCTCTCCGCGCCATGTGGATCGGGTTGAAAAAAGTTCAACTCAAGGCGGAAAATCTGCGGCGGACTTCCAGATTTTTGATTGGAGACTGTTATCAACATTCATGTCAGATTCACTATCCAGCGTTAGGAGAGCAAGAGAAGAGCTCGTCTTCTATCCATTTTACATAGATGAATTTTACAAAGCATTTTTTGTGTATGTTTTCACAACAGTCAATGACACACCATCGATTAGGCTACGTTGCGAGTGACAGCTCAGCCGTTATGTTGCCTGGTCACCGCATTTGAATGGGCAGCAGATCTGCGCTCGGTGTGGTGACCGCTGATAAATCAGGAGCGTACCTATGTTCCCCTGCCTTTGTATGGGACCGGGGAACTTAGGACCCTTTTTCTAAAAAAGGGCTCTATATTCCCCGCATTGTATTTTTTACAAGTTTTCAAATTGTGCCCTTCCCAAGACCATCCCTAAACCTAACCTGTCAATAATGCAATGTTTCTGAGTTGTAAATTTGTGCCCTGACCAAAACTATCCCTAAACCTAACCTGTCAGAGGTACAACAACAACCTGCGCTTTGCCATGTGGCAGCAGTCTACTTGGAAGCAGCGGGTGCGTGGAACATAGGGATGACCCCGATAAATCAGCTGGACGCGCATTGCGGATTGTAGGCAGAAACCCGCGTCCGGTGTGTTGAGTCAATTGTGACGGAGTGAGTCTTGAAGCCCTTTGGTGCTAGAAATGCTTCTGGCCATTGAAATAGCTATTTGTAAATATGACCAATAACGGTGCTACAAACTTTTCTACTGTTTTACTGGACACTAAGGGTGATTTGGTGCACATGGACAAACATTGTGGGGCGGGGGTGAAACAAAAGGGATGCCGCGGGAAAGCGGCAGTGTGAATTGAAATTATTTGTTTGTTATTTTTTGGTGCTTGTGCAAAACTGAACGGTGCTTGTGACTTTTCCAACCATGGCATGAAGCGCGCCATGCTCAGTCTGCAAATTCACAGAACAGTTGGACAATGTGAAAAACCTGAACGAAAAGAAACAAAGACTTACCTGATACCAAAGAAGGTACACACAGAAGAACGATCACTCGGGGGTAAATGCATTGGCCAAGGTGTAGTATGGGGGCGTTGCCTGAGGACACGAGTGGATGGAAAATGAATTCCCTTGTGCATGGTCAGTGGGTACGAAACCACAATTTCCGTACTCCGCAAAATCCGGAACTCCGCAAAAATGTGCCGAACGAGGATATCCGGTTGTCAGTGTTCAGTGTGTGGCCAAATTAACTGCAGCTGTTGGTAAGCAGTAATTGTTGGGGGTAATTAAGGACAGCTGACAAACATTCACGCTGTCCTATGACCTGTTCCACACTCCGACCCTCGCGGAAGTGGCATTGCATTTAACCATGCTTCCAGAAGAATTTTACTCCGCTGGCCATCATTCCGTACTATACGCTGTTATGACGTCAGTAAACCCTCCTATATCTTTCTCTCCTTGCTGATACTTACCTGCGTGTGATCCTTGAAGCGCGGAAACCGCGGAGTGATACATGGAATGTCTTGTCCAATTTTGTTTATGATTTATTTTAGCTGTTTAAAGCCTTTAGTTACATTCTTATTGTTTTGCAATTTTTGTTTTTATTGTGTTTAAATTTGTTTTGAGCTAGACATTTGTGTGAGGGAAGATAATTAATGTTTATTGAGAAACTAGTCCCGTATGGGAGTGCCTTGGAAATGGAGAATCAGTCTTACTTTGACCTCTGCTGTGAGAGGGTCTCCTGTTATCTTATCTCTGCTCTAGACAGGTTTTGACTTTGATTTCATTATTAATATTTTTTTTTGTTAGTCAAGTCAAGTCAAGTCAAGTCAAGTTTATTGTCAATTTCTTTACATGCACTGGTCATACAAAGAATTTGAAATTGCGTTTTGTTAAGTGTTCATGTTAGTTTTGTCTATACACCTTTTGTCTGCAGCTTACTTGAAAAATAAAAAAAATCCTTCATCTGCTTGGAGTCACCGTCTCCTGGTAAATTCCTCAGTCGCTTGACCTCACTATCCTACATCAATATTCCAGTTTTTAAATATAAGGAGGAGACATAAGAAAGTACTACTACCAAAGAGGCTTGAGACAAGAGGGCTTACTCACGTCATAACAGCGTAGTACGAAATGATGGCGAGGGGAGTACGGAAATGTTATTCTTCTTCTACGGTCAGTATTGGAAGCACCTGGGAAGCATGCAATGACACTTCCGCGAGGGTCGGAGTGTGGAACAGGTCATAGGACAGCGTGAATGTTTGTCAGCTGTCCTTACAGTTTTTCTCGATTGCCTACACACAATTTTCGGAATCGGTCTTCAAATTCTCAAAACTCTACACACAAATCTCCAAACCTCACTCTCAACGGGCCAAACTCTTCACTACCTCTGAAAAATGCACGTCTTGTCTCAAAACAATGTACTCTCTTCTAAAAACCTCATTTTGTCGTCAAATGACACACACAGACAGTCACTACAATACACATTTGCAGACCCATTAAAACACTGTTGGGCACAGGGTAAAACTAATTTCTCCCAGTAACTTGGGCTTTTTTTGTTCTGGATTGCATGGATACTGTGACACAAGTTGGAAAAACTTCATTCCCACAACACACAAACAGAAACAGAATGATTTTTATGTCTTTTTCACAAAAATAACACAATACTGCCTATTTGGCAGTACAAAAAAACCATTACATTACTGTATAGCCTATTGCTATGAAAAAAAAACTCTATACTCAACTTGAAACACAGTAGAAACTTATTTTCTTCAGTGTTCTACTTACTAAAGAGGGTATTTTTCAGTAGTAAAATACTGAAATTTTGTTTTTAGACTCGGAGTACACAGACGTGTATATATTTTACATATTTGTAAAAATATTTAAAAATTGCACTAATGTATTGTAAAATATTGGGTAACCACATGCAAGTTATGTCTTGTATAACATAGTTTTGAGTTCAAAAACTAAACAAATGGGTTTTCTCCTTGCATCCACTCATTTTTCATCAATATGACATGCAATGTGTGTCCTTATGGGGTGATGATTTCAGATTGTAAACCGGTATGAAGAGAGTTTGCCCATGTGATGAGGAAGTGAACATAGTTGCAGTTGATTGTAGTGTTGTGAATGACAGTGTGTTCCATGAGAAACCCAGTGTTTTTCTTTATGAAAATTGAGTGTAATCCAGAGAATTGTGTGTAATGGTGTGAAAAGAGTGTGTTTTAAAACTGGAATTTGAGTGTTAAGTAGGAATTGTGTTTAGTGTTCAGTGACATTGGTTAGGGGAGTTGGGAAATGGGTGAGATGTTCCGAGAATTGTGTGTGAAGTACCAGAACTTGTGTGGAGGCAATCGAGAAAAACTGTAATTACCCCCAGCAATTACTGCTGACCAACAGCTGCCGTTAATTTGGCCACAAATTATCCATCATGGTGTCGCCCCCACTGACCATGTGCAAGGGAGTACGGAATCGCACCCACTGACCAATGACCATGCGCAAGGGAGTTAATTTTCCATCCATCCGTGTCCTCAGGCAATGCCCCCGTACTACACCGTCGCCAATGCATTTCCCCCCAAGAGATTGTTCTTCTGTTGAGTTTCTTTGCTACTACTACTACCTTGAGCGCGGTGGTAGACTACATCCATATTCCTTAGTATTCCATCGGGTAAAGTACTACTACTACTACTACCTTGAGCGCGGTGGTAGACTACATCCATATTCCTTAGTATTCCATCGGGTAAAGTCACCCATTCATTGTCATTCCTAACAAAGAACTGTCAAATGCTTAACTAACTTCTTGGCACAGATATGTTCCTCAAAGATGAAATACAGATAAAAAAGGTCATTGATTGTATCAAGGAATTTTCAAGTATATCTGGATTGCACCTAAATATTAAAAAATGCCTTCTCTTTCCACTAAAAAGACAATTATTCTATTACTGAGATGAAGGTATTCCCGTATCAGATAAGGTCACCTATCTGGGTATTGACATCTGCAAAGATCAGACAGAAAGAGTTAACTGCAATTTTCATCCTCTCATCCCTAAAATTAGAAACCGGTTTAATTTATGGTTAATGAGAGACCTTTCTATCCAAGGACACATATTACTTTCTAAAAGAGAAGGCTTGTCTCGCTTAGTTTATCCTGCTAGAGTTCTTGATACCCCAAAATCCTTTGTCAAAGAAGTAGACTCATCCTTATTTAACTTTATCTGGAAAAATAAACCACACTATCTCAACCGACAAGTAATAAGTAACCCTTATGATCATGTTGGACTAAATGCATTAGATTTTCACTCCTCCAATAAAATTGTCAAAATAAATTGGATTAAACACTATATTAAAAACAAGAACAAGATATGGTACCTTATTCCAAACCTTATCTTCCAAAAAGTTGGTGGCTTAGAATTCCTTCTCCACTGTAATTTCCAGGTCAATAAGCTCCCCATTAAGTTGTCTAATTTTCATAAACAAGTCCTCCTCTGTTGGCTTTTAACCTACACATACAATTTCTCACCTCACAAACAGTTTATTTGGAACAATCACCTCATTACATTCAAAAAGAAATCCTTATTTTTTGAAAATTGGATTAGTAATAACATATTGTTTGTTTCTCAGTTAATGAACAATCAAGGTTTTTTCCTTACATATTCAGAATTTGAAAATAAATTTGCTGTGCCAATTCAGCCCAGAGAGTACAGTATTATATGTGATGCTATTCCCGAAGGTTTTACAAGAATACTATCTACAGCTCCCTGTGAGCAGTCCAATCCACACATTTATAATCTATTTCTTAATGGTGTAAACCTTAGAGATAGAAAATGTAATAATAAATGGTTAAGACAGATGATACAAGAACCTGTTACTACAAGGTGTAAAAGTTATTGTAATGGCTTGTTTGGTTATGTTATTTGGGATAAGATTCGGCCTGCCCTTAATAAATATGTACTAAATAACAAAATTAAGGCAGTCTCATTTAAAATATTGCATTTAATTTACCCCACAAACACACTTTTACAACGATTCAAAGTAGGTGTGCCAGACGCATGTGTTTTCTGTGGTGTTATGTCTGAGTCTGTTGTCATTTATTTTACGAGTGTTTTTACTCAAGATTTTTCTGGATTGAGGTTGAGCGCCTGTGTTGTGAGGTATGGTCTTGTCATGTTTCTTTAAGTATGAAAGATATTTTACTTTTGAAAGAGAGGATCTATGTGAACCATGTTTTTATATTGAATTTGTTTATAGTCATGGGAAAGTACCATATACACAAATACAAATGGGGAGGAAGAAAACCATCCTTTGTCACTTTAAAGAAAGAACTGAAATTTTATTTTAACTCCCTTGAAGGACTGAACAGCCGAAAAGCTGAAAGAGCTATTGTCTTAATGGCTATTTATGGCTTTTTTTCCTCTATTGATTAATATGTGCACTATACCCCGCTTTTGCAATGTTTGTATCTAATCTTTTATTAATATAATAATTAAAAAAAAAGAGTTAGCTAACTTCTGTGACAGCAGCAACAGCATTACTGCAAAACATAGCACTGGCTAACAAACAGCACGAGTTCAAGCGATTGTTTACAGTCATGAATGCTTTGCTGCTGACGTTGCTGGTGGCCAATCAACATTAAGCTAATAAAATGCAACTATCGGGCAAGAACTACTTTGTTCACATATCTAACACAGCCATACTGCATTGAAGCAGGATTTTGATTTAGATTGTTAAGGGCTGTTATGTTGCGTTCCTTGTTTTTTTTTCTTTTTCTTTCACCTATTTCTTAAAAAAGAAAATGATGCTGAGCACTTCTGATAGCTCTCAATCATAGTGGCACCGGCCCTTATCAAATTCCCCTTTCTTTGCTCTTGTATCCCTACGCCCCTCTTTATGCCATACGAATTTATGAAAAGCGTGTTTGGAGCATCATTTCAAAAGTAGGCTTATAGTGCACTTAAAGCTGTCCAAAAGCGGTGCCAATTTACTTTGTAGCATACTCAGTGTGCTGAAGTACTGTTTTAGTAGTGCTGCAGCGCACTAATACTGTAGTGCAAGGAAGCACACTTTAAATTGCTGAAAGTAGTACATTTGTACTTAGTAGCCTATAGTCATCAAAAGTACACTTTCTATTTGTCACCTGGGCTAATACCAAGGCTTTGAAGGCATTTTTTCTCAGTTTCAACACTGACATAGTTACTGCACTTTGCCTTTGTATGGCAATATTCTACTATGACATTAAAAAGAGCTTTTAGTAACAAACTACCACTTAGTCATTCCCATTCTAGTCACAGCAATTTTACAACAGGTGCCATGTCCCGATATAACACAGTGTTGTTAATTATAGTGCATAGTTATTCTAGTGCATTACTTAAGGCCCTGTGTTATGCCATACTGGTGTAGTATTATGGTTGTTAACTTTTTAATGACTATGACTGTGTTGAACTGGTGGAACGGTGTGCATGATGGGGCTATATGAGACTAATTGTGTACATGGCTGTGCCTGAATATAAACCCTATCACTAAATGAAAAACATTTGTCCAAACACATCATTTGGTCTAGTGCACAAGATATTACACCACGCTATTACATAAAGCAGTGTTTCTTGAACTTTTTCAGACCGAGGACCACTTTGTCCCTTCAAAAATGTTCAGGGACCACCTGTCAACTTAATTCATAGTTGACGGGTGCTAATTTGACACTGCTAATTCTCATGCAAATCACTTACTTTTTATTCAAATTACAAGCATGTCTTATTGTGGTAAAAATAACACTTCAGCTATGTTTAGCTTTGTAATAATGTCACAAATACTGCCAACTGCTAACTTGTCTTAGAAAAGTAGAAATCCCCTCGCGGACCACCTGAGCTCTGTCGCGGACCAGCAGTGGTCCCCGGACCACACTTTGAGAATCACTGACATAAAGCAATGGGACTCAGAAGCCAAAGTTGGAATGTTTGAAAATAATTTATTAGGGGGTTTTACGTGTTTTTCGGAAGACAGGGTGTGTACATGTGTGGAAGGGAGAGAATGAAACTAAATCAAGACAAGAGAAAAAAGTGTGTAGTATGAACAAGCATATTCTCACAGTCAGTGTTGCCAGATTGGGCTGTTTCCCGCCCAATTGGGCTGCTTAGGATGGCCGTGTGCGGGTAAAAATGGCATTTTGCAGAAAAACCCGCCCAATTTTTGCTACAGAAATCAATAGAATTGGGCGGGATTTTGTGCTTCTAGGCGGGTTTAGAGCATTTTTTGGGCTGGAAATCATCAGACTCATCTGGCAACCCTGCTCACGATGCACTTCCTGGGCTAGTTGGGACAGCCCCTATACAGTACGGTAGACACTTTCAGGAGTTAAAAGGTGAAACCCACAGAATACAAAGCTACAGTACACATACAGTAACCCATGCAGTGTCAAATCAACACTTAAGAGAGTTGAACCAACTAGAAGAATATTAAAGTTCATTCTCAAGTGTTGAATTAACACTACAAACTGTGCACACACACACACAGGTGGCTGAAAGATTTGCAGAGCCGGAATAGCATTTCTCGAAAGCGTAGTTACCTAATTAGTAACTTGGGAAGTTGCCAATGGGAAATTGCATTGAGAACAATGAAGTAGCTAATGTAGTTAGCAGCTATGGTTTCGAGAAATGCACCCCAGAGTAGGCCCAGCTGTCTTTCATCTGTGTGTTTCCCACTTGCTCCTGTGCCGCCTGAACATACGTCACTCAGCTAAGCTGTCACTGATCAAGCACGTTCATGTGTGCTCCAGGGAGGAATCGAATTTTACGCCAAGTTCCAACCCCTGACCCACTAACCTTTTGCATTGCATTGACAACAAGTGTGAAGTTTTTTTTTTCCAACGAGAGAAGCAATGCTTTCATTTGACCAGCAGAGGGAAGCAGTGGACCAAATTAAAAACCAGGACGTGGCTGGTTTGTTTTCTCCCAAGACGTATCAGACCACTACACGGTTTTCTGTCCTTTTGTCCCCTTCTACCCCAAAGAAGCGCAACTCACACTTCAGTTTGTATATCTCACGTACCCTTCTGTGCACCAGACATCATTGTACCTGTTAGCTATGATGGATGTGGCAGTTGTAAATGACAAGAAAGCAAGACAAAACAAAAAAAACAAACAAAACAAAAATAAAAAACAAAAAAAGAAATGGAAAAAGCCAAATTCACAGTTCGCACTGATTATCTCCATGAAACACAATAGACCCTGACTGTCCTTTCTCACACACGCACATGACACAACCAAAGACTGTTGCATTTACAAAGTAAAACAAAAAAAGCTCAAAAAAATTGAAATGAAATAAAACCAGCATACAGAGAGCTATCCATAGTGACAGCTCTTCCTGTAGTAGCATCCTTCATATGACCACTGAAATGTTCTTATGAAACAAAATGAATGCAGACAATAAACATAGACAACAACAACAACAACATGATAAAGCAGAAGTGAAAAGGAAGAAAGGGGCAACTCAATCTACAGAATCACAAGAAGTAAACCCAAATACTAGGTTTGATAGCAAAGGTGTGTGTGTGTGTGTGTGTGTGTGTGTGTGTGTGTGTGTGTGTGTGTGTGTGTGTGTGTGTGTGTGTGTGTGTGTGTGTGTGTGTGTGTGTGTGTGTGTGTGTGTGTGTGTGTCTGTGTGTGTGTGTGTGTGTGTGTTTTACAGTAGAGGTTAGCCAGAGTACCTACAGCAGAGTTAGCCAACTCTAATCCAGCAATCAGGATGAATGTGTTCAGTTGTGCTGTAAACTGTTAAGTTTACATGTTGACAGTAAAGGGTAAAACTATGATTAGTTTTGGAAGCTCTCAGTGTTAGGGTGTCCTTTGTGTGCATGAATCTTATGAAATACAGTATATACAAATGAGATGTTCCTTGTCAGTACTGTGACACGTTATGCTCAGTCTAACAGGAAAAAAAACACAAGATTAGTGTTAAACATATTGTTCATACTAGCAGTGTTCAGGTAACTTTGATGTAGACATACTTAAGATGGGATCAGCTATAGCTAGGGTGTACAGTACTGTTTATACCCAGCCTATGGCTGATATGTCTATGACCTACACAGTCTCACCCCAAGTAGTCAATATCTGAGTACCTTTGACCAAACTGCAATTTTTGACGTCTTGGGTATTCCTTCCACGTCACATTTTGACTATGTCCTCAAAGGCGCCCCCTGTGGCAGCATAACGTCATTGAGGTTAGGTTTAGGAATAGGTTTAGGGTTAGGCCACATAGTCAAAATGTGACGTGGAAGGAATACCCAAGACGTCAAAAATTGCAGTCTGGTCCAAGGTAGTCAGAAATTGACTACTTGGGGTGAGACTGCGTTGCTATGACAGTGTCTCTTCTCTAGACTGGCATGGCTGGCTCTTGGTCATGGTGAAGACCTAGTTACAGTGCCCCGTACAGAAATAACAACACCATAACAATTTTCAGTGGAAAACTCGGAAAAAGACAGAACAGTATATATATACACAGTGTTTTATTAAAAACAACCGGACCTCGCGGTTAAAAACCTGACTATGAAAAATATTTTCTTGATTATCACTATAATCATTAGTATGCAAAAGCTACCAAAATATACATTTTTTTGACATTTCAGCTCATCTTCCACTGGGAAAAAATTACATCCAAAATGTTCAGAGTTTGACATTAAAAGGTTCAAAACCAGCGATTTTTTTAAAAACAGCACATTCAAGGTTATTGCTCCCATTCTAACGTTGCACAACTAAAGGAAATGCAGAGAAAAAAAAAAGTTGACGCAAATTTTGAAATGTAAACCCGCACTCTCATTCCCCAAGCAAAACACTGGCATGGCCAAGGGAGCAGCGACATGCACCCCACAGGCCAACCTAACACAATGGCCGTGTCCGCAATGTTCACTCATTCCCTAACATAGTGCACTCTTTACTATGGAGCTCGGGACTTTTTTTGGGGGGGGGGTGTCAAGAAAGCTTTCTCTCACTTTGCAAAGCGTGCCCTCACTTTACTAAGCCGCACACTCGTCTGAATAAAGCATGCATTGCACACATTTATCCTCCTTCTCCACTATCCACAGTATTGTCATGCTCGTTTCCCGCCCATATCCCGCCCCTACTCCCACAAAATGTCCAGTCTGCTAGTTCAGGCAAGTTACGGTTAGTAGTTGCCGCAAGCATCGTGGAGCCTGTACACCTGGTGGATAATTAGGTGGAATTACATGGTCTTTCTTCCCTATCATAGTACACTGTGTAGATAACGAGTGATCATTTTGGATTCAGCCAATCAGTGATGAAACAATGACACTTCACTTCAGTAGCCACGGGAGAGTACAGAAACACAAAAAGAAGAAAAAAAAGCGAGAACTACAGTTAGATATTTTTTTTTTAAATGAAGGAAAAATAGAACAACGGAAACAAAAACAAAAGCGGAGACATACAGTGAACACGACTTCTCCAGATGTCTCTTCGCCGAGAGAGTGCGATAGACAGGAAGTGAAAAATAAACAAGTGACCTTTGATCTTTTCTTCTTTTTCTTCTTTCTTTCTTCTTCTTCTTCTTCTTCAGCAGGAAAGATAGATTTGGCCACATCAGACCCCTGAGGCGAGAGCCTGAGTGATGAAAGCTCCAGTAGAGACAAAGTGCTCTGGCCCTAAGCAGCTCCAAGGCCCTCAGCCAGCCCAACACACAGCCTGAGAGAGAGAGAGAGAGAGAGAGAGAGAGAGAGAGAGAGAGAGAGAGAGAGAGAGAGAGAGAGAGAGAGATGGAGAAAGAAAGTGAATATGAATATACTGTTGAGAAAAAACATCATTGTTAGAGATGGATTTAAAAGGAGAGGTAGAGAGGAGAGGCAGAAATAGCAGGAAGGCAGAGGAAGAAGAGATAGATAGAGATTGTAGAGTCATAAGGTCAATGTAGGTTAGGACCAGGATTCTTAGATGCGTAAGGTCCATAGTGGCTGGGTCTAGCATAAGTCATAGATGGTCACACAGAGATTGGGCGCTCAGATGCCGCCCCTGTTGGCATCAGGGGTGAGGAAAAACTCCCTTTCGCTTGAATCATAGTTTGTAAGGGGGAAAAAAGCTCAATGAGGTCTGAGAAAAAAAAAAACATATACTACATTTTGCCATACAATACAACACCGTACAATATTCTACTATACTCTACTACAGCATATTGTGTGCAATCAATGGACATCTACATTCAAAAGGTGAGGTATACTGCACATGTGTATTACATTTGATTAAGGTGCTGTTTCCACGTAGCAGGACATTTTTTTAGCAGGGTATTTTTTCTCCTGCTAGGTGTAAACGCAACATGTGGATAAAAAAAATCCTCCATTGTAACAAATGCGTTTCAGCCCCCTAAACAGGATATTTTTTCTCCTGCTTTTTATACCTGGATTTTAAATATCTGCTATGTGGAAACGGAAGGCCAAAACCAATGCAAAACCAATACAAGCAGGAGAAAAAAATATCCACATATAAAAATATCCAGCTACGTGTAAACAGCACCTTAGACCACAGGAGGTTGTACTCACTTCTCTTAGTGGTAGCCGTTAGTGAAGGCTGCTGCTATCAGGGGGCCCTGGCAAAGAAAGATGAGAGGCAGAAAAGATTAAATATGAATGACGTAAACATAGATTCAAAATCCTATTAACCCATTAAGACGCTGCTTTATACATTTCTTGTTACCAGTATTGTTATGACCAAGTCGTGGTGCATTACTAAAGGGCCTGTGTTGTGTCATAGTATTGTAGTGCTATGGTAGTCGCATTTTAATGACTATTACAGCTTGCCACTGGAGGTACGGCGTGCACTAAGGGGTTAAAAGTGTCATCAATGCTATTGTTACACATGTATGAAAACTCAAAAATTCTGTGGGTTTTTTTGGGGTTGGTGGTAGGTTTCCTAGTCCAAAAACCACAGCAAAACACACACTAGTGAAGAGGGTTGAAGAGACTACGGTATCTCCCCACCTCACCTTAGCCACTCAGAGGCAACACTAGTCCTAGGACACCATGTTTACATAGTGCTAATCTAATGCCATGTGATGTAACGAACGGAAACATGTTGGCCTGCTCACCCCGAGACTCTGGATACTTATTGTCCTGATATTGTTTTTCTAATGTAATGTGATGTGATGTGATGTGATGTGATGTGATGTGATGTGATGTGATGTGATGTGATGTGATGTGATGTGATGTAATGTAACATAATGTCATGCCGTATATGAAGCGAGTGTACCCCCCCAGGTTCTGTGTGCTGTAATGTCATGTCATGTAATGTCATGTCATGCAACATGAAGTGAGGTTACCCCCAGGCTCTATGTAATGTATGTATGTAATGTAATGTAATGTAAGATAATGTATTGTGATGTAATGTAATGTAATGTAAGATAATGTCATACCATAGGAAGTGAGATTACCCCCAGGCTCTGTGTAATGTAATGTCATGTAATGTAATGTAACATAATGTAACATAATGTAACATAATGTCATGCTGTATATGAAGCGAGCGTACCCCCCCAGGCTCTATGTAATGTAATGTAATGTCATGTCATGTCATGTCATGTCATGTAATGTAATGTAATGTAAGGTAAGGTAATGTCATACCATATGAAGTGAGGTTACCCCCAGGCTCTGTGTAATGTAATGTAATGTAATGTAAGATAATGTATTGTGATGTAATGTAATGTAATGTGTTGTAAGATAATGTCATACCATAGGAAGTGAGATTATCCCCAGGCTCTGTGTAATGTAATGTAATGTAATGTAATGTAATGTAGTGTAGTGTAAGGTCATGTCATACCATAGGAAGTGAGCTTACCCCCAGGCCGTGGCTGAAGCCGGTGGTGGGTGCGGGGCTGGCGGCGCTGATGTAGCTGCTAACGGCAGACTCCTGGTTAGCGGCGCCGTACAGGTCGGCCATCGGGCCCGGACTACTGGTGCTCAGGAAGCCGGCCGAGCGAGACGGGGTGGAGCCTGCGGAGAGCACAGGAATAATAGAAGTAAGTAAAGTAAAGTAAGTAAGTTAGGTAACACTTTATTTCAGGGATACATCTATTAGCACTAACACATACAATGCTCCTGTATAAGTTACTTGTAAGGCATGTACAAAGTAAAAGCAAACATTTGTTAGGCATGTATTCTTAAATGTCTTGTTCATGCACAATAAGAGATTTATTACCAATTTAACCTTAGTAAGGACCTAGTAGGCCTTACCGTTTGCTTAGTACATGCCTTACAAGTTACTTTTGCAGGCATTAACATTGTATGTATTACTGCTTATAGATGTATCCCTAAAATAAAGTGTTACAGCATGTTAGAAGTTATGACTTCATAAAGCGCATTATTTATCAAAAAAACTGTACAGCCTGTGTCTGGCTGAACCAGTGAGCTGACCCAATGAAATGGCATCATGGCGGTGTAATGAAATATAGCATAATGTACAGTAACAACTTGTATTACAATGCCATAACCTGCAGCGACCAAAACATAAATGACCTCACAACGGCAATATGTCTGAGAGGATTGTCAAACATCCAGGCCATCTAATTCAAAGGAGATACTCTGTAAGTTGCAAGTGACATGACATGTTTTGTCCATGTCCAGGACTTCCTTGGTGTGAGGATGATACGTCTTTCAAGTATAGCGTATTACGTAATGACTAGAGGAATCTTAAATGGAACTCTAAATTCATCTGCTCAGTTTCCCTGTGCTATAGTTATAGTTGGGTGAATTTATGACTTAACCCCCAAAAAATCTAACAAAAGGTTTCTCAGTGGTTTACAGTAGTATCAGATGTACGTACTTGACAACATACTACAAATCTTCCAAAATCTGACTTCAGGAAATGCCTTATTTTCAAGATGGCTGCCACCGGGCCCTTAAATTGACTATGGCAGTAGAATTAAATTGAAATGGCCAGCAATATTACCTCTAACCAATGATGCTGCTGCGGCAGCTGCCGCCATGGGATTGTAGGTCAGAGGGATGGCTGTGGAGAAAGCACATTGGAAAAATGATTACAAAAGATGAGCCAAGTGTCGCATACTATATGACTTTGAGAGGACATTAACTGGAAACATATCATGAGGACAGTTCCAACTAAGAAGTGCTTAGTTTTCATTTGTTAACTCTTAAACAAGACGTGTGCACTATTTCTAATAATCAACAGACATATGGACAGATATGCAGTCAGATTTCACACACACATTTACAAAAAAACAGCAAACTAATTTGATGTCCAAAAGATGACACTCACTGATGGACCTTCTAAAATAAGTCAGAAAGTTTAAATGCAGTTAAAATTGCATTGTGTTCAACTGAGATTTAACGAAACGTGTCCAGCATTATGGATAGCTGACAGTGCCAAGAAAAAGACATTTGTAGGAAATGAGTAGGCTATAATTTAACATGCTAGTGCATACATATACTGTACACACACAGCATGTTCATCACAGACATAGGTGTTTTTTTTAATCTACTTAGCAGTGCAGAGCTAGCCTAACAAGCCAGACTATGCATCTTGAATTACTTTGTAATTCACAAATGGTCTGATAACGCTTCTCTGGGGAGGGTTTTCAGTCGACCATCAGACGGACGGTGTTACGGTGGGGACACATACACGCGAATTTGCGAACTTTGCCATTCATTCCTATGAGAGAGGCGAAGGCAAGCGATGGCAAGCGAAAGCAAGCGATCAGGAGCAAAGCGAAGCGAAATTATTTAAGAAAGTTTAATGTTATGCAAATGAGGAGCGAATTCGCCTGCCGCGGCACAATGAAATCATCAACATAACTGTTCCATTCCATTTGATTTGCCGCAACGACCTCATGACGGTTGGATTTCGCCTCTCTTCGCTTCGCCTCCTTTGTGTCCCTACCGTTACCAGCCAATACGCGAACGCACTAAGCATAATAACCCCCCCCCAAAGGGCTCCTCCAGGACATTGACGATCCAGACCATAAAATGAATTACAAAGTAATTAATGTGGTCTGGTAAAAACCAGGCTAGTGCAGAGCTGCTTGTGAACCTCAGAGAAAGGACGGACACTGACCTGTGAGCTCGGGAGGGTGGGGTGATGTCAGGAGTGGAGTCCTCTCTAAGTGGTACTCTAGAGAAGAGAAGAGAAGAGGAGAGAGGAGAAGAGAAGAGAAGAGAAGAGAAGAGAAGAGAAGAGAAGAGAAGAGAAGAGAAGAGAAGAGAAGAGAGGAGAGGAGAGGAGAGGAGAGGAGAGGAGAGGAGAGGAGAAGAGAGAAGAGAAGAGAAGAGAAGAGAAGAGAAGAGAAGAGAAGAGAAGAGCAGAGCAGAGCAGAGCAGAGGAGAGGAGAGGAGAGGAGAGGAGAGGAGAGGAGAGAAGAAAAGAAAAGAAAAGAAAAGAAAAGAAAAGAAAAGAAAAGAAAAGAGAAAGTGTTTTAATCACTTCAGAAATAAAGCACACTCATACTCAAACTGGTGTAATTCATCTCTCTCTCTCTCTCTCTCTCTCTCTCTCTCTCTCTCTCTCTCTCTCTCTCTCTCTCTCTCTCTCTCTTCTCTCTCTCTCTCTCTCTCTCACTCTCTCTCTCTCTCTCTCTCTCTCTCACACACACACACACACACACACACACACACACACACACACACACACACACACACACACACACACACACACACACACACACACACACACCATTGGTGAAACACTTTTTAACACAATACCCACATTGTCGTACCCACATGCACACGTTCATACGCAGGTGCCGCATTGAAAATCACTCACCAATGCACATGCACACACACACACACGCTGGTGTGTTACATCAGTGGTTCCCAACCTTTTTCTTAAGGGACCCATGTTTTTACTATTGTAAGCTTTGGTGACCCAACCACGCGAGCGCCCGCACGAGACAGAGTCACAAGATGCCCTCTGTTTCCTGCGAAAACTAATTTTAGTTATTTTATTCCTCAATTCGTCTTTGGTCAAATATAGAATAAATGTTTAATGTAGCACTTACAATTTGTTGCTTCTATGCATTTGTTAAACATGGGCTGTATATATTTAAAATGAAACCCCTTAAAACCAAGAGGTCTCCGCGACCCCCTGTGGATCTTTGGCGACCCATAAGGTGGGTCCCGACCCATAGGTTGGGAACCACTGTGTTACATAATGCATGGCATGTACAGCAGCTAAAGTGATATGTAGTGGTTGGGGTTCCACAGGTCAGGAGGTTACAGGGGGTGGTCAAGTGACTATGGATGTGGGCAGTCAAGGGTAAGCGGTTAGGGTGTTAGACTTGCAGCCCAAAGGTTGCCGGTTCGACTCCTGACTAAGGATAGGCCGATATATATATATATATATTTAAGTGTATCGGTCGATACGCGTGTGGTTTTGGCTGATACGCGATATTTATTATTTTATGTCATTCGGTTTTTTTTAAAAGCACCAAGACACTTTATTTTTTATTACTTGATTGTTAGACATTACTTGATTGTTAGAGTGGGTGTTTAAATGTTACAAGTTCTACCTCAATTTGATAATGTTAAAGGCATGTTTATTTTTAACTTGAGACCTGGAATATTTGTCATTTTTTAACCTTTTTTTTTTTAACCCATATCGGCCCCAAATATCGGGTATCGGAAATCGGGTATCGGCCAAGGGTGATGGAAAAAAAAATCGGTATCGCATCGGCCATTAAAAAACCTGTATCGGTCCACCCCTACTCCTGACTCACGAGGTTGGTGGGGGGAGTAATTAAGCAGTGCTCTCCCCCATCCTCCTCCATGACTGAGGTACCCTGAGCATGGTACCGTCCCACCGCACTGCTCCCTTGGGGCACCATTGGGGGCTGCCCCCTTGCACGGGTGAGGCATAAAATGCAATTTCATTGTGTGCAGTGTGCACTTGTGTGCTGTGGAGTGCTGTGTCACAATGACAATGGGAGTTGGAGTTTCCCAGGTGGGCTTTCACTATGTAGTAGTTACACACATACAGACACATAGGGAGACAGACATACTAACAGATGTACACAAATATGTACTGGTGTACATCACGGAAGCACGCTGGGGGGATAGGCCTATGCATGCACATTAACAGCTACACATTTACACTAGGCCGACGTGAAATGTTTCAGTGCCATCCTTGATATTTACAAGCAGGCATATCAGTTTCTGTAGTGTGTCTTTATTGTTTGGCACATGCCTTGGCATGAATGTGTTCAGTTGTGTTGTGTTGTGTTGTGTTGTGTTGTGTTGTGTTGTCTAGAGTGGCGTTTTGTTTTGGTTTGTTTGTGTTTGTGTTTGAGTTTGTGTGTGTGTCCATGTGCCTGTGTCCATGTGCCTGTGTGTGTGTGTGTGTGTGTGTGTGTGTGTGTGTGTGTGTGTGTGTGTGCGCGTGTGTGTGCATGTGTGTGTGTGTGTGTGACCTGCAGGTCACATGCTGCTCATGCATGCCATTACTGGAAAAATAACACCAGATAAATCCCTATAATTACAACTCCCACTGCACTGCAGAGCATACAACGAGCCCACCCAGCCCAGAGGCCAAGTGCACAGGCTAGACCAGTGTTTCTCAACAGGGGTGCCGCGGGCCACCCTCAGGGGTGCCGCGGAAACATGGCTGATAAATAAATTGTGTAATTTAACACATATTCATCTAAATAGATATATTAATGCTAGTCAGTGGAATCTTTCATCTGCCTTTTATGCACAATAAAATAAATAAAGGTTGCCCCAGTCAGCTGCAACTTCGAACGTAGGTCATGTGACGTCTCCAAGTGTGTTACTTTTCTAAGCCTTTGTGGTATCGGATGCGATGCCATGTTACGGCCTGTTGGTTTGGGGTGCCTTGAAATTTTTCATGAACTGAAAGGGTGCCTCGCCAAAAAAAAGTGTGAGAACCACTGGGCTAGACTGCCCCTCTGAATGGAGGCTCGTAGAAACCATGTCAAACTCATATTCAAAACTATTGTGTTGTTACTGTGCTCACTGCGCACTGTGCTGAAATCACTGTTTAGAAGTACTACGTCTGAATTTGGTAAGGAAAAGTCAGAGGACATTAACACAGTTCCAATTTCCCACATGCTACCTTAAATTGATAATAATAATGAAAAAAGATTTGTGAAAACAGCATTTTAATGACTTCTAGTGTTTTGAAAAAAGGTATTCGGCGCATATTATGGGACTACAGCTCATTCATAGCCCTGTTCTTATTGTGTCGTTATCATGGTTCTTTAAAATCACTGTCTAGTATGAATTCGGTAGGGAAAATATTGAAATCATTAACGCAGTTTCAACTTCCACAATTTTGCCTTATTAACAATAATTAAAAAAAACAATACATATTGAAAAAAAAGCTGCATGTAAGTGCCATTTGCAGCGTTTCGGAAAAGTGATTTCAATTGCTTCCCACCTAGCGCAGTGCAACAGTACAACATGCAACCAGGGTTGCCAGATGAGGCTGATGATTTCCAGCCCAAAACAAATGCTCAAAACCCGCCTAGAAGCACAAAATCCCGCCCAATTCTATTGATTTCTATGGCAAAAATTGGACAGGTTTTTCTGCTAAATGCCATTTTTACCCGCACACGGCCATCCTAAGCAGCCCAATTGGGCGGGAAACAGCCCAATCTGGCAACACTTCATGCAAACGTGCCCATCCCAGAAGCCCCCTGTGAGTGGAGACGGCGCGTCTTACCAGGGAACTGATAGGCGTATGTATGAGGCCATGTATATGCCGTGTGCCGTGTGAGAGTGCTGTGTGAGAAGAGCTTGTTTAATTGTGTGTGTGTGTGTGTGTGTGTGTGTGTGTGTGTGTGTGTGTGTGTGTGTGTGTGTGTGTGTGTGTGTGTGTGTGTGTGTGTGTGTGTGTGTGTGTGACGCGCCCAGTCATGTCAGCCATGTGCGTGGGCCTTGAGCGGAGGCGGCGCATCTTACCAGGGAACTGATAGGCGTAGCCGGGGGTGATGCCAGCGTAGCTCCGGCTGGTGTAGGTGGCCGTCTGGAACCCTGGGTAACCTGAGAAACAAGACAGGTGTCTGAGCCACAACAACGTCACCGGGACCTCCCACTGAACTGACACACACACACACACTCTCGCTCTCTCTCTCTCTCTCTCTCTCTCTCTCTCTCTCTCTCTCTCTCTCTTTCACACACATACACACACACACACACACACACACACACACACACACACACACACACACACACACACACACACACACACACACACACACACACACACACACACACACTCTCTCTCTCTGTTGATCTAGTTCTCTACCTCTGAGTGTGTGCATCTAACTGTGGCCTGTGTGTTGTGTTGTGTCTTATGTTTGATAATCTTGCAGATGTGCTGTGTAAACAAGACTTTTCAAGTGTTTAAATTAGACATGAGCTCATCCGCAGTTCCTAAACCATCCACACGGTGGAGTCCAAGAGTTTTGCTCCAACTGACTATAATGACTGACAGTGTTATGATGACTGCGTGGTCCCATATCGTAGCTGACTAGCGATGGCCACACACGGGTCACTATTAACCGTGCTGAACAAGGCTCGGTTGATAAGCCCACGTCTATATATCGGCCCATCGGCAAGATCTCGTGTCTTTCCGCCGTTTAACCCGGGACCTGGCACTGACTGGCGGTGCGGTGTCGCCTTACCCAGCATGCCGATGCCTAACATGAAGGCATCCATTCCGTATGGCATGACCCGCGCCCGACCTCGAGATGAACCTGTGGGTGTCATCACCTCCTTGGGCTGAGCCTTCTTGCACTCCACCTGAAAACAACGAGCAAGCGCATCGCAGGGGAGGGCGGAGAGAGAGAGAGAGAGAGAGAGAGAGAGAGAGAGAGAGAAAGAGAGAAAGAGAGAGAGAGAGAGAGAGAGAGAGAGAGAGAGAGAGAGAGAGAGAGAGAGAGAGAGAGAGAGAGAGAGAGAGAGAGGTGAGCTGATATTGCATGGTGATGGGGCCTCACGTCAGTAGGAGGGGGTGAACGTGTATAGAGTGTAAGGAAGAGAGGAGAGAAGAGAAGAGAAGAGGAGAGGAGAGGAGAGGAGAGAAGAGAAGAGAAGAGAAGAGAAGAGAAGAGAAGAGAAGAGAAGAGAAGAGAAGAGAAGAGAAGAGAAGAGAAGGGTTCTTCAAGTTCCATGAAACCACGAAAAATACCATTTGACCATTTTCAGCTTCAAATGTATAACCTCACTTTCTATCTCTCTCTCTTACACGCACACGCACACGCACACACACACGCACACACACACACACACACACAGACACACACACACACACACACACACGCACACGCACACACACACGCACACACACAAGGAAACTAAACTAACCATTTTGTTGTTGATCTCGTGGAAGTGGATCTCACAGACTTTCTCCACCACGTCCTCATTCTCAAACGTCACAAAGCCGAAACCTGAGCGACAGATAGAGCAAGAGAGCGAGCGACAGAGAGAGCGAGTGAGAGAGAGAGAGAGAGAGAGAGGGGGAGAGAGACAGAGAGAGAAAGAGAGAGAGAGAAAGAGAGACAAAGAGAAAGAGAATGAACCACAAAGGTGAGAACAACGTTCAAGCACTGGCAGAACAAAAGACGTCCAGACACATTTCCCCTGTAGTCCTCCGCTCCCACTTCCTCTAAGCGTGATCGGGTGTCAGGGCCTTCCAAAGCACAGCACAGCAAAGCACACAATTACATTACATTACATTTAGCTGACGCTTTCATTTACTCAAAGCGACTTACAACCACTATTTTTCAGGGTATTGGTTACACTCCCTGGAACAATGTGGGGGTATGTGCCTTGCTCAAGGGCACTTCAGCCATGGATGGAGATGTAGGGAGAGGTCAAGGGAGATTTGAACCGGCAACCTCTAGATTGACAGACCAACTCTCTAACCACTAGGCCAGGGTTTCCCAAACTGGGGTGCGTGCACCCCTGGGGGTGCGTGGCCTGCCACAAGGGGGTGCGCGAGCTGAATAGAGCAATGGCGGATATGTGTTTTTATCCAGTATTAATGAACATTAAGTAGTTTTTAATTGTATGGTGCATTGTATGCTGGAAGGGTCCATCTGAAGTGCAGTTTAATTCCAAGGCTAATGGAAAAGAGGATTCCCCAAAAACGACTGTGCTTAATATGCAGTGAATGAGCAGTGTATCCATACTTGCGCGGCCATCAGCTCACCAAAATATTCGCTCAGGGGGTGCGCAAACCACATTGAAATGTACAAGGGGGTGCGCAGGGAAAAAAGTTTGGGAACCACTGGACTAGGCCATGGCTGCCCCATACACACCATACATCTCCACATGACATGGGGCCCTTCCATCAGGTTGTTGGGTGAAGGTTACCTATGACCCAGGTGTACTGCTATTACTATTGTTATCAGGGCCCTAAATTCACTTTTTGCATCACCAGACAAAATGGCTAGTAGATGTTAATCACACTAGCCAAACACACACTCACTAAGTGGGTCAAAGTGACTAGTAAGTTGGTCTTTTCTACTCGCCAAACAGAAATGTCACCAGCATTTTGACAGTTGGCTGGTGTTAATTTAGAGCCGTGATTGTTGTTATTGTTATATAATGTTGTTGTTGTTGTTGTTGTTATTATTATTATCACCCTTAAATAAATAATAATAATAATAATAATAATAATTATAATAATTACAATAGTTATTGTAGTAGTAGTAGCAGTAGTAGTAGTAGTGGTAGTAATAGTCATACTACTAATAAGGACAATGCACAATATTATCATTACTACCATCATCATCCTCATCATCATGATAATGATAATTGTCATCTTCATCGATTACTACTTTTCTTGTTTTTCTTTTCCTTTTGTTCTTTTAAATGCATACTCACAAAGTGAAATGACACCTGTTGCACTAACTGACATGCGTATTTGCTCATGCTGTGGATTTATGAATTCAGGCGATGTCTATAATTATACGGAATTTGGTATCCACTCCCCATTTAAGGTTGATATGTATGCTCACAAAACCTATTCTAACCTCATTCTTTTTTAAATTTAGTATTCTATCCGTCCTCTCCTCCTCCTCCTCCTCCTTCTTCTTCGTCTTTGCTCTCCTCCCCCACCCCTAACCTCCTGCTCCTCCGAGCTGCTCGTAAAGCCTTCAGTCTGTCGTCATCGATCAGTAGCTGGGAGGGGGAAATGCTTAACGAGGGTTTATCTTAAACCCAGATTAACTGGACGACTAATTAGCCCAACCCCCGCCCTCCGCTGGTGGATTGCCCCACAGGAGAGGAGGAGGAGGAGGAGGAGGAGGCGGAGGAGAAGGATGAAGAGGAGAAAGAGGAGGATGGGGATAAGGGGAGGGGTAGGGTGTGCTAACATGAACTTGATGGAGGAGGAGGAGGAAGATAAAGAGGAGAGGATGAGAAGGGAGAGGAGGGGGAAGAGGAGAGGGGGAGGAGGAAGATGAAGATGAGGAGGAGGGGGAGGACAAGGCGGAGGAAGAGGAGGATGGGATGAGAAGATAACAAGGGAGGAGAAGGGTGAGCTAACGTGAACCTGATGATGTAATGGGCCGAGGAAACACCTGACACAGTGATGTTGAAGGGACCTATTGTAGGTTCAGTTTGTGCACAATTGTTGATGGTATGATGAGTTCAGTTTGTGCACAATTGTTGATGGTATGATGAGTTCAGTTTGTGCACAATTGTTGATGGTATGATGAGTTCAGTTTGTGCACAATTGTTGATGGTATGATGAGTTCAGTTTGTGCACAATTGTTGATGGTATGATGAGTTCAGTTTGTGCACAATTGTTGATGGTATGATGAGTTCAGTTTGTGCACAATTGTTGATGGTATGATGAGTTCAGTTTGTGCACAATTGTTGATGGTATGATGAGTTCAGTTTGTGCACAATTGTTGATGGTATGATGACTGTGGGTGAAACTACTGTCAACACTGTTGGGGCAGGGAAGATTGGTAGATGAAGCTCTTGAGTTCTTTGACACCGTGGTTCAAGATCGAGGTTGAATTTCATGTGAATTTCATGTGTGCTGACTGGATGTGGGCAAAAGCTGCCTATGGTTAAGTGGCAGAGAGAGAGAGAGAGAGAGAGAGAGAGAGAGAGAGAGAGAGAGAGAGAGAGAGAGAGAGAGAGAGAGAGAGAGAGAGAGCATTCCTCCATATCTCTCCTCTCCTGCTTGTAGCTTGTAATGCATTACTTAATTAAACCTCAATGTGTTTGACCTTCAACTTGCTCACAGCAGACAAAAGACAAGCACAACATTTATCTAACAATTATTTAAGCTCACATGCTGAGGCGACTACGCACAAGCTCTGTCCAAAGAACAACTTAGAGAACAACCCTACATCATTGGGAGAGGGACTGGCGCAAAACATGAGCTTCATTTTATAAGACATCTTTTGTTGTTGTTGTAAAATCACTTAACCCCTTTCAGACCTAACCCATATTATTGTTTGCTATAGAATGAATGCCAATGAACAAGTTGCATTCTGGCATATGTTGCATATGTCATCATAACGATGGTTTGTGATGACATATTAATGTTGTGTTTCCTCCTATTGATGCTTTCCATTGGTGGGATGGTGTGCAGAGAGTCAGAGGCCAACCCAACAGACAACACTCTCAGATGAACGACAATAAAAGTACAATACAATTCGGCCCTACAAAGGCAACATGCAGTAACTATATATTTTCTCAAAAATGAGTTTAGACTTAAAATAGTCTTCAATACAGCTCCTTTATCTTGTGACAAAGCCTTATGGTCCAAATGCATCCCGTTTTAGAGATACTGAAATTTAAAATTTGCAGCAGCTACAATGTCCAACCTAATACCAAGGCTTTGTAGGCATTTGTCTCAGTTTCAATGTTGGTGTAGTTACTGCACTTTGCCTTTGTAGGACAGGGTTGTGAGGGCAACTCTCGAGAAAGAAATACATTTTGCTGTCGTTGCTGTCGTTATATAAAGCCGCTTGAATTCCAGAAATGAACACTCACCTCTGTGCCTATTGGTAGTTTTGTCAAACATGAGCATGGCATCATCGACCTGCAGGGCAGATAGAAAAGAAAATGGAGAGAGCATTGAGTGAGGCCATTACATACACTAAGTAACTCAAAAAAATATTGCAATGACACGCAGTAGTGTAGTCATGGCAGTATGCGGCACATAGCCTCTTTGTGCAGTGCAGATGGACCCGCCGGAGTCACAAGTCATTTTTCAAGTCAATTTTGGTGGCAATAAGGTTTATAACATAGGCTCTGCACAAAGGGGTTAACCCGTTAAAACACTGCATTACAAATTTGTTGCTACCCAGTATGACAATGACAGAGTCTTAGTGCATGACTTAAGTCCCTGTATTATGTCATAGTAGAGTAGTACTATGGTAATTAATTAACCTTTCAATCACTATTACAGCGTGCCTCAGATGGTACAGCGTGCAGTATGAGGCTACATTGTATTAAATGCTGCTTGAACTGGTGATAGAGGCAACATAGTGAGCCCGCTTATATGGCCGCAATAACCGGGTTATTGGAATAAACAGGTTATTGGAGTAAACCGTTTATTGCTGTTTATATGCAGTCCGTCGTCGGTTGCCTGTGTTCCACTGTGTGTGACACGAAGCTAGAATTGAAGGCTTTTGATTCAGCTTCAAACCGACTTATTTTCAACTTATATGCAGACTTGAGACCTCTTTTTTTTCTACTATGGAATATCAGTTCATACGTGAAAAGGAAAATTGTGAATAGATTACGGTAGTTTGAACATTTGTACATTGTATATTGACTACATTTGGGAATAGGTTACAGTTCAGTTTGGACATTAATACAAGATTTCACTCGGACAAAGTACAGAACATACAAAGAGTGTTCCTTTACACTGGTAACATTACAAAGGTGGTCCCACATTTCTTTTCAACAAGTTCCTTCTCTGCAGAGGTGGAAAGAGTACTAAAATATTGTACTCAAGTACAAGTACTGTTACTCTGTTGAAAATGTACTCAAGTACGAGTAAATTTACCAGTCAAAAAATCTACTCAAGTAAAAAGTAAATAATTTAAAATGTACTTTGAGTAAAAGTATAAAGTTACTTTTTTAACAATCAGCGTTTTCTGCTTCTACGTAGATGTGCAAGGGGTGTACTGGGTTAGAGGAAGAACAGCTAATGTTGATCTCCTCTGAGTTAAATGAATCTCCATCGTCAGCCTCCATGTCAGCCATCATCGTTTGAGTGAGAATTCTAGAGGTTTTTTTTTGTTTGTTTTTTTACTCAGTAACGCTTGTGCTGTAAAATGTATCGAAGT
>NC_085859.1:10586247-10618878 GCF_034702125.1 Engraulis encrasicolus
TAAAGCTTTTTTGGGGTAGTTATTGTAAAGTGCTACCCACTAATTTCAAATTGCTATAAATGTGTGGGCATTAGCTGTGGGTGGTTGTACCACCTGACGTCTTCTGATCCCAAAAGCCATCATTGACCCATACTCTATCATATTGACCCATACTCTATCATATTGACCCATACTCTATCAGCCTACTTTATTGACCCATACTCTATCATATTGACCCATACTCTATCATATTGACCCATACTCTATCAGCCTACTTTATTGACCCATACTCTATCATATTGACCCATACTCT
The DNA here is from genome assembly GCF_034702125.1 of Engraulis encrasicolus. Lineage (NCBI taxonomy): Eukaryota > Metazoa > Chordata > Actinopteri > Clupeiformes > Engraulidae > Engraulis > Engraulis encrasicolus. The sequence continues at coordinate 10,586,540 of NC_085859.1, forward strand.
ATCATATTGACCCATACTCTATCAGCCTACTTTATTGACCCATACTGTATCAGCCTACTGTTGAGTCTGTTAGCACAAGGCCACTGTTATAGGATTGCTGTTATTAGAGTGGCAATGACCAAGTCATAATGCATTACTACTAAAGGCCCTGTGTAGTGTCATATTAGTGCAGTACTGTGGTACCAAAGTCATAATGCATTACTACTAAAGGCCCTGTGTAATGTCATATTAGTGTAGTACTGTGGTACCAAAGTACAAAAGTTCTTACACAAGCAGGTAATTGGAGTGCTTCTGGGTCTTCACCTCTTTTCCTTGGTGCTCATCAGTGTAGGGGCTCTCAAAGTTATTTTCAGCAATTAGTACCGTCCAGCGCTCCAGAATGGTGGGACAGCACACATTATGAGGTAATACATAAAATCATCTTAAATGGTGCAAATGCCAGACTTTAAACATATTCCTTACTGTACTCATATGAAGGTAAATGTAGTATGTACTACTATTTACTGTATGTCGCTTTAAGTTGTAAAAAGTCTTATGAAATGGAATTATGACAAGTTGTGGGTACGCGAAAATAGTTAGAAGTTTGTAAACTTTTGAATGCAATAATGAATGTGTAACTGCTGTGAATTCAAGCTCCAAAGAAAGTGTGACCAACTTAGGTCATTTCATAGCCAACTGGGTTTGTACAGAGACAATGAACCCATTAGCGTAGAACCAGTTTTAACCTTATTGTCACGAAAATGCTAATGGTCCAGTCTTAATCGGTTACTTAAGAATATGTGCTTTGTCATAGCAATATTGTTATGATGCAGTTGAGTGTTTACAGCAAAGACTGAATATACCACTTGACATGCCCATCTGCAGTAAGAGGCTACAGAACACTGGGAAACAAGTTTTCTTTCTGCCTTGTCTCTCTCAGGGGCTCCATATGCTTAATACGTGACAGTGCTACAGTGGTTCCCAACCTTTTTGGGCCCGGGACCCCATTTTATTTATTTTTTTGATATTTTTAGGGGCTTTTATGCCTTTATTTGACAGGACAGTCTGAGCTGGTGACAGGAAGCGAGTGGGACAGAGAGACGGGGCGCGATCAGGAAATGACCCCGGCCGGACTCGAACCGGGGTCCCCGTGGGCATGCAAGGCCAAATATCGGGGGCTTAGCGCGCAGCCCCACAGCGCCCCCTGGGACCCCATTTTGACCTGCCAAATTTCTGGGGACCCCATACATAATCTTTGAGCCCAAGCTCAAACTGTAGGCTAGTTGCTAGACAAAATCACCCAACGTGATGGCTGTGTCATCTTCTTCAAAGCTACCACAACAATGTGTAACATTAACGTTTGCCGTTTATATCTTCAGTAGCCTAACAAAATAACGTCCATCAGCTGCTAGTCTAAACAATCCTGACGTGACTGATAGTTAACTTTGCTAGCGCCAGTTTCATCATTAATTAGGACAGAAAACCAAAATCCTACCCTGAAACAGGTTCGTGTTTTGCTTACAACCTAACTGAAAAGTTACACGAGTCAGATGGTGGCATGATTGGAGCTCTAAAAGTATGTCTGCTGATCCATGTGCTTTCTAGTCGAGTCAGTGTAAGGATGCCGAGACCCTTCAAGCCAGACTTTTCAGCTGCTTAGACCGGTTTTAGGGAAAACAGTCATTGGAAACCGAATACAGGCTGTTACCTCGCTAGGAAACTTGCACCATTGTCACAAATACCCCAGGCACAATTTCTAATCATATTTTAATAATAATATGACCGTAATATCCTGCTAAAACCGACTTTAAAAATGCGATTTTTGCATTGAGTTCAATGGAGAGCTTTCAAACCTGGTCAAAATGTCCGACTTTTGTCCATCCTCGTCCGTTTGCTGCGCTGTGATTGGTCAAAAAGTAGTTTAGGGCGGGCCATAGCCAGAGGTGAATTCAGGCGACCCCATTTGAATTCCAAGGGACCCCCACCTGGGGTCCCGACCCCACAGTTGAAAACCACTGCAGCACTACCAACAAAAGAAAGTACACCTGTGCTGAGACCACCAACTTTCCCGTGTGGCATGGCTAAAAGCCATCAGGGTGTATCAATAGACTGCCTAATGACACAATCTATCTCACCTCCTATTAAACCACTTACAGTAGAGTGTGAAGGGGAGCCATAATGGAGTAATATGTCACACGGCAGACATTTTAATAGAGCACAGCACAACGCTGCCCCTTGCGCTTCCTACACTCTTCCTCTCATCCTGTATGTCTTTCTGTCCTTCGTTGTTTCTTTTCTTTTCTTTCTTTTCTTTCTTTCTTTCTTTCTTTCTTTCTTTCTTTCTTTCTTTCTTTCTTTCCATGTCTTTCTTTCATTCTCTCTCTCTCTCTCTCTGCCTCTCCCTATCCCTCTCTCCTGTCCACCCCCTACCCAAACAGAGGGGTAATGGACAAAGCATCCACTGAGGCAATCTAATGTGGAGCTTCCACGGGTGGCTGGAACCTCCATTTTTCCATCCATCCATCCATCCATCCATTTATCTCTCTCTCTTGCTCTCTTTCTCTTTCAATCTCTCTGCTCCCTCTCTCCTTGTCTATCTCTCTCTCTCTCTCTCTCTCGTCCTTCGTCTACCTCCCTCTCTCTCTCGTCCTTCCTTTACCTCCCTCTATCTCTCTGTTTCTCTCTTCCAACAAAAAGTCGTGCCAGTAGGGTTTCTGTCATAGTTCCATTCCCTGCTCTGCCCCGGCCCTTCATGCAAAAGGGACACCAATTATGGGATCAATTCAAAATGAGCTCAGTCGCACACACATACACATACACATACACCCTCCACCCCCACGCACAAACACACAAACACACGAAAACTACACACAAACTCAAACACACTGACACACACACACACACACACGCACACCAACTGCAAGCCTCTTCTCCGCTGAATTACTTGGGGACAATAGCAAGGCCGGGTCGCCACGGTAACAGGCGGGGAGGGGGCTGTTGGTTCGGAGCAGCTGTTACATCAGATTAATTCACATTCGGGTAATCCCTCCCCCCACACTCTACCCTCGCTAAACTTTTCGTTCTCTCTCCACCCCTCCTTCCATCCCTCCCTCCCTCCCTCTTTCTTTCTTTCTTTTTTTCACCCCACTTTGCTGCCACTTCAAACTCTACATGTTATGTGGAGAAACTTCACCTTCTCTGACAACGGGACAATGTGTTTGTGAAGTGCAAAAAAAAAAAAATTACACTGGGGCAACAAGTTCATTTCAGTCTATATTGTTTTTTTTTTTCAGCGTAGCAGCAGGGCAACATCACTTCATGCCATGCAACGGGAACTCTCGGAAAAAATAGCTAAAATGAATAAAGCTTACCTTTCCGAACTGGTCAAAGTATTGTTTGACATCCTCAATGGTGGTGTTCACAGACAGACCTCCGACGAAGATCTTCTTGGTCCGAGTAACTAACTGCAATCGAAAAGAAAACTTTCTAGTGTCAATATTTCAGGATGCAAGGGACAAGTAGCATACCTGCAGGACCGATATAAGAGCAACAGCTAGTCTCACACTGGTGGTTATGTGCACTACTAGTGGTCTGTTTAGCTGAATGAACATTCTCTGATAATACACTACAATGACTTTCCATCAGGAAAATAGACTGAATGGAACGCCTTTTCTCATGACTATCCTTATGTACAATTTACACTATATGCGTTCACAAGGAGATTGAAAGCACTCACTTCAGTGGACACATTACAGTATTTCTCAATTGGTTTTGTACATTTCTCGAATCTCTCTCGCAATTTGCAAAACATAATATTCATTCTCAAAACAGCTTTAACAAATGGCAAAACACCGTGGATGACCTGCAAAACCGAGTCTCTTGCTCAAAACCCTTAGTTTGTCTTTCAAAACCAAGTTTTTGTGTCAATGAACGTATCAGTGCCAGCAGAATGGTTAGTCATTGTGTCATAGTGTATGGACAAGCTAGTCAAATCGATTTGTCATGTTGTCAATTGAACAGTACACTCTTGAGGATCTTTTCTGAAGCGAAATGTTGTTTAGATTGGATGGGAAATGCTGTAGATTCGACTTTATATTACATTGATCAGATAAGATTGTCCTAGATATACATTTAGACTATGACCTATTTATTGACAGGCATAGAGTAATATAATGCAGTACAGTGCCTATTGTTGTATTGCATGCCCGTTATCTCTATCCCTTGTATTGCCTTTGATTAGAGAGAGTCAATATTTACCTACGAGCAATTCACCAATTCAGATCACATTTATAGACTAAAATCCAATGGAAATTATACAGTGCTTATCACATTATGACAGCTTGATAAATAATTTTGCATGTCAAGACTTAAACTATGACCTAGGGCCTAAATGTTTTGGGGGGTGAGATAGTTTCATGCATTCAGTGACAAAGCTTTTTGAGTGATATGACAAAAGCAATTGATAATGTACGAAATCACTGAGAATTGTACACAGCTATGGCATGGTGGACAAGAGCATTTGCTATATGCCGAAAACAATGAGAAACTGATTTTACCATGTGCACAGGTAACACCAGGAAGTCACAATTGAACAAAGACTTTTGAGAATCATTATTCTGTTGTGAGAAATGTAAAAAAAACAATTGAGAAAAACTGTAAAGTGAAATACTGTATTTACATCACAGTATAAGTTAAGGATTTCTACTACTTCTCCACTAGTGTTATCGTATAAATACTTGTTTGGTGCCTATTATAGACAGGATGTAAGAGAGGATTAAAAAAAGGTAGGTAGGCCTTGACTCAGTCACATACCTTGGGCTGTGCTCTGCGTGGGAATGCAACTTTTGGATCAATCTAGAGGAGGAAGGGAAGGATGAGAAGTTTAGACTAGTTTAGACAAACACGTACTCACAGCCCTTAAAGCCAGGATTGAAGAGAGATCGCTAGCACTTTACAGCCAACCAAGTCCCTTGAGGTGCGTTTTAATGTCTGATTGTTGCTTCCCCTTTAGCTTGTCCTCTCAAAAAGCACAAGATTGTAAGCAGAACATAGGAAGTAGTCAACAAAAGTAGTTGACGCAGGAAGCAGGAGATGTCACCCCAACATAACGGCAAACTATCTGACTGCTAACAGAAGTGAAAGTTAAATCTGTAAAAGAATACAACTGGAGAGAGAGAAGCGAAAGCTGTAACAGTGAGAGAGTTGCACAGCATAGTTATCATAGTTAAACGGAGTAGCACTGCGTAGAGCTGTTTCGTTCCCTCCGACAGGTGCTGAAGGGGTAATAGTTTGCCTGGGAAATGAAAAGACAGCGATGGAAGGAAAAGATTAAGGAACGAAGACAGAGTGGACCTGTCATTTGCACCTGCAACTGAATGCGGAAAAAAGAAACGGAAAGAAAAGAAGGAAGGAAAAAGGAAACAAAGGGGAAAAAAATGTCAACGCTACACGACGTTCTAGGCGTTTCGTTTTTGGCAGTGCTTAGCTTAGCTAACACCTTTGGTCCGAGAGAGCACTGTCCTCCCTCACACTTGGATAATGACACAGACTTAGCTTGAACGCTGACAAGTAACTTAGGACGTAAATCTCAGTCTCATGGCATGTGCTATTCTTTACACAACACAACACACACACGTACAGTACGCGCAAGCACGCACACGCACAAACACACACACAGGTCTCCTGGTACCTGTCACGGTGCATGTCTGACTGGCTTAACAAGTGTGTGTGTGTGTGTGTGTGTGTGTGTGTGTGTGTGTGTGTGTGTGTGTGTGTGTGTGTGTGTGTGTGTGTGTGTGTGTGTGTGTGTGTGTGTGTGTGTGTGTGTGTGTGTGTGTGTGTGTGTGTGTGTGTGTGTGTGAGAGAGAGAGAGAGAGAGAGAGAGAGAGAGAGAGAGAGAGAGAGAGAGAGAGACTATGAGTAGACTGTGATTGTAGCAGTGAGTATATGTACAGTATATATATATGGTGGAAGTTGATCTCTCTGACCTATCCTATTCTTTCTGGGCTTTGTAGCGACATGCAATCTGCTGGGATCTCACTCTGACAACTGAAAAGGGCACTAACAAATCGTCCTTCCCCAGCTGAATAAAGAGAAAAGGTGATAACAATATCAAAATGAAGACTATCCATACACTGATAAAATAAAAGACATAAATTTACATGCATGTTGAAACAGGTCTCATTTCTCATTTTGCATTTATTTTTGCGTTCTGTTTCTGTCTTGTCATCTTCTCAACCCTCTTTCACACTATTGAACAATCTCTCACACACACCCTTTCTGTCACACACTGTTGAACTCTCTCTCTCTCTCTCTCTCTCTCTCTCTCTCTCTCTCTCTCTCTCTCACACACACACACACAAACACACACACACACACACACACACACACACATACACACACACACACACACACACACACACACACACACACACACACACACACACACACACACACACACTCTCTCTCTCTCTCTAACTCTCACACACACACAAACATACACATTCTCTCATCTCTCTTGCCATCCCCTCTTTTCCCCTCCCCTCATCATTCCCTTCTTTGTCCAGTCCACATTGTTCTGGGACAATAGTATACAATGTGTGCCATCTTCGGTGAAGCAGATCTGACCCAAAAAATCTCTGCTCCCAAATGGCAAAACTTTCACTGTTTTTTTCTTCTTCTTTTTTTGTCATTGAAAAGACTTGACTACCAGGACTAAATGTGTTAGTGCTAGAGAATTTCATCACAATCAACAACAAAACAAAAAATCATTCCAGTGTAATTCGTTTCTCTATGCGTCTATGAAATTCTATTGAGGTCCTCTGCATTCAAGCCTTGGAGGAAGACCCTCATGCAAAGGAACATGGATAGAGGATCGAAAAAACAATTCCAATCTAACCAAAACCGCTAGAACCATGCTGTGAAGATGCATGCTACAAATAAATGGGCTAAAAGGTTGCTATATTAGTCTAACAAGTTCCAGCTACTCCAGCTAGAGACCCACCACTACACTATCCAGCACTGTACTGTGGTAACAGTGATTGTGTGGCCAGGGCAGTACAGTGCTAGGAGCAATCTAGTACTGTATTAGTGTTGTAATAACCAGCAACAGGGCTTTCGTTTCTTTTTTTGCGAATCAGAGCTACCGCTAGAAGCTAGCAGCCCAAACAACGTCAAACCACTTTGTTTAATTTCAACACTAGAGATGTTTGGAATAGCTCGTAGGCTACGTTTTTAACGACTTCTACCAGTATTGGATGTGAAGAATGAAAAATAAAAAAACTAGAGAATAGAGAGAAGAGGCTAGACTAGACTGAATGGAGATCGAATGCATAGAACTACATTTGTTTTATTTTTTTAGCTCTATGGTTCTCTATCTACTACTCTGATATAGTCACCTCGTTTCACCAAGCACTTCTGTCGCCCCACACTCCTGTGCACAATCAAAGAACAAACAGACACACACACACACACACACATACTCACATGAGGGTGTGCATACAAAGAACAAACAAAAACCAACACACTTTGTGGTTGACGATGAAATTAATAAAAAATAAAAATAAAAATCACAGAAAGAGACAAATGAAGGGAAATGAAAGAAAGTAAAATGGCCGAACAAAACGAGTGTGAACCACAGCGTTAACAACGGGGAGACAATATGGCGGCATGTTGGTCTGTCCTTGGGGTCCAGAAAGAAAACATCTCCATATCTGTCATGGTTTGAAAAGAGGGTGTGCAGCTCTGTAACGTAAGGATATTTATTTTCGAATGACACATAAAAGTTGCATATAAAATGGCAGATGAAAATCAAACTTAAGAATGACATGTGAAGAGATCTATTCTCAGTGCACATGTTTCCTTGTCATATAACCACATGACATTATTTTGACATGGAGCTACCAGTAAAACCCCCGAAGTGACAAGGTTGTGTGTTTAATTTACACACAAATGCACGTACGTACATACGCACACACGCACACACACACACACACACACACACACACACACACACACACACACACACACACACACACACACACACACACACACACACACACACACATTAGCTGTTTGGGGTTTACCGAGAAGGTCAATCCTATCAGGTCAGTCACTTAAAATCTGTCAGCAGCAGTTGGCTGAGGATACTATAACGAGTTAAATCCTATAGTATCCTAAACACAGACTGTGCACGCACGTACACACACACACACACACACAAACACACAAGCACACGCACACACACACACACCTATGCGTGCGCATCAAAACAAGTGTCTACTCCACAGTGTCCACACAGTGGCTATCAAGGTTGGAGGCCGGGAATAAAGACGCACTTATTCCAGTTCAATTCAATCTGATCATTATTGTCCTCAGACCATCTCCTTTCATTACAACAAGCAGACGGAAAACGGGAAGTCCAAGCCCCCCCCCCCGGCCTCTTTCTCTCCCTCCGTCTAATTGTACTCCACCTCTTCACATCTCTCCTTCTCTCTCATTCCTTCTCTGGTCTTCTCCATCTCTCTCCCTCCCTAAATGTGCGCCACATCTCTCTCTCTCTCTCTCTGTCTATCTCTCCATCTCTCCCTACCTAATTCTACTCCATCTCTCCCTCTCTCTCCCTCTCTCTCTCTCTCTCCCTCTCTCTCTCTATTTCTCTCTCTTCCTCCTCCTCCCCCTCCTCGGCTTGCTTTGGTTAGCTTGTTAGAGCTAATCTCTTCCAGCCCAAAGGAAGGCCAGGCAGCCAGCCACGAGGCACCTTCACACAGGGATCAGTCTCTCTCTCTCTCTCTCTCTCTCTCTCTCTCTCTCTCTCTCTCTCTCTCTCTCTCTCTCTCTCTCTCTCTGGCTCTCTCATCCATCTACGTCTCTGCCTGGTCCCAGGAAAGCTTTTATGAAACTTTCTGAATGCTCTCTCTCTCTCTCTCTCTCTCTCTCTCTCTCTCTCTCTCTCTCTCTCTCTCTCTCTCTCTATGGCAGTGCAGTGCTGGAGGTAGAGGAGGGGCAAGGGCCAAGAGGGGGTGGAGGTGGAGGTGGTGGAAGCGGTGGTGGTGGTGGATCAAGGCTGGCGGGTGGTGTTGGAAGCGGTGGTGGTGGTGGATCAAGGCTTGCTGGTGGTGTTGGAGGGTTATGTTGCCCCATAAATGCCTGTGTGTCTCTCTTACTGGGCCCTGGTCTCCGCTCACGTAGCCCAGATTACGAAAAGTTTACGTGCATTTCAGTTCAGTTTGCTATGGCTGAGTACAGCCATACTGACTGAGGCAGACTTGTAAGCGCACGGCGGAAGGACTAATGAGCGCTTGGCAAGCTGTTTCGACCCGACGTCGCAAACACTAAAACCTCCTCACACAGCAGAACATTGAAGTTCGATCACTTGAGCAAGATAATCGGTAAACGACTGAAGCCTTGTTTGGAAAACAAAACAAAGCTAATTCTACAGGGTTTTTTTTGGTGTTGAGACAACTACTTACACAAGTGATCCTTACATGGCACTTCAACAGAACCAATATAGCCTACAGTAAAAGATAAAGTGAACATCGTGTCTCCTGTACAAAGGATCGGCTCCTAGTCATCAACTGCACAACACAGCTACTACTACACTGTAAAAAAACCCATGAATCCTTATAGTAAGTTGTGTGAAGTTTTGAATTGCAATTGAACTTACAATAAAGATTTACATTTATTTGGAATTCTGAGGCAGCTGGTAAACTTACAAAATCAAGTTAAACCATGTTGTTGCCATTGCAGTGTATAGGGGAATAACTTAATTTTATAAGTTATCATGACTTATCACTGATATCATTTTTTACAGTGTAGAGATGATCTGGCTGTTTTATTCACAGACCGCTAGCCGGTAAACTGACGACGAAAACAGAATCATGGCTGAGTTAAATGCCGTTTGAAGAGACCACAATCACCATGCCGACTTCCCCCCCTTGACTGCAAGTGACAGGCCCGTCCTCCTGACTTCTGCGTCCTTTGTTTATTTCTTTTCTTCGGCCTGACAAAAGGGCTACATGTCAGGCATTTTGGAGGTGCACAGTCTTTCTCTGCCACAGCCATCCTTCCGGCTTTTGGATTTAAATGCTGACTTAATCATTTTCTCATACATATCTGGGGTGAATTTCCCAAAGCCAAAGTGGCTTACTACATTAGCTACTTTGTTGTTTTCAATGCATTTTCCCATTGGCAACTATCGAAGTTGCTAACAGGCTAACAACTTCTCTTTTGAGAAACTCACCCCTGATTTTTCCCCACGTTTATTGTGCTGTTTCTCCAGACAAACAGACAGACAGGCAGACACACACACACACACACAAACACACACTGTCGGGTTATATGTGCTCTCATACTGGCAGGTGCCAGCATTGTGTGTGTGTGCCTATGCAATCATGCTTGTTCTGGGACAGTACACAACATTAAATCAGTGGAGGGAAGATAGTGGGATTAGCAGAGAGACAGTGACAGAAATCATTAAGGCAAAAGAGAATGAGAGAGAGAGAGAGAGAGAGAGATTTGAAAAGTTTCATAAAAGTTTTCCTAGGTCCAATCAGAGATAGAGATGGATGGCAGAGAGAGAGAGAGAGAGGGAGAGAGAGAGAGAGAGAGAGAGAGAGAGAGAGAGAGAGAGAGAGAGAGAGAGATTTGAGATTTCATAAATGCTTTCCTAGGTCCAATCAGAGATAGAGATGGATGTCAGAGAGAGAGAGAGAGAGAGATAGAGAGAGAGATAGAGAGAGAGAGAGAGAGAGAGAGAGAGAGAGAGAGAGAGAGAGAGAGAGAGAGAGAGAGAGAGAGAGAGAGAGAGATTTGAAGTTTCATAAAAGCTGTCCTATGTCCAATCAGAGATAGAGATGGATGGCAAAGAGAGAGAGAGAGAGAGATAGAGAGAGAGAGAGATAGAGAGAGAGAGAGAGAGAGAGAGAGAGAGAGAGAGAGAGAGAGAGAGAGAGGGAGAGAACTCTGAAAGTTTCACTGGGCTGACCCAGAGACGCTACCACTCCCTTTCCCTGACCCCCTGGGGAAAGAGACTCTACAGTCACCATGGCAACCAACTGGCAGCATTGTCCTCCGACCCGCCCACATCCACAGCACTCACAAAGACACTCTCACACACACACACACACACACACACACACACACACACACACACACACACACACACACACACACACACACACACACTAGCTCTCTCTCACACACATTGACACAAACAATCTCTCCCTAAAAGACGTACGGGCAACATTTAGAAAACCTACTCTTCTCTCCCCTGCTCTAGTTATTTAATTTCTATGTAATGATTAATTAGACGCCAGTTTGAGCGCAGTAGAACTTCAGAAACAATAGAAGTGTCAACAAAAAGTTAACTGAAGACTTTGGCATTAGTATTCCAATTAAATGCAGTCTCAAAAAGGCTTTTGTGTATCAAACCAAAGAGTATCACCTGCATATTGTAAGGGTAACACCCTCATGTCCATCCCAAGTGATGAGTGTTTCATATCTACTTTGCTATCCATAAGACAGAAGATCGTTATAGTCCACTTAAACTGTCTTCCATTTCATTTAAAATATACAAAAACAAATATCAGAATCAATAGCAATGACTTTTCACCCAAAATATTTAACATAATGGCCATGATAAGAATGTAAAAAAAAATATCTGAAGTTAACATGTAGCCTAACTTCTAAAAACAAAACCACAAGACATTTTACTGAATAAACATAACCCCTTCCTTTAAAGAACATTGTGAGCTTTTTACTTTGACTTCAGGCCATCTCTACGCCTCCTGAATCCAAAGAGTTTTCCTAACTCGGGCAAAAAAATACGGCACAAAGAGTGGCACCCACCCCACATGGGTCCCCAAGTTGCCATGGTAATTGACCCAGAGGGAGAGAGCCTTCCCGGCCTCTTTGCAGTGGAAGAGTAGAGGGAGGAGGGAAGGGGGATATGGGGGGGGGGGGGGCACTTGTGCCTCCCTCACTGCTGAAGAAGTTTACCCATTCAGTAGCCGCAAAAACACAAACTCTAACAAGTCAAGGATAAACGCAGTAGCCATCACAGAAAAAACAACAAAGAAAAAAAAACATAAAAAGTGTACAGAGTGTAGACAACTTGAGTCATTATCGAAAACTAATCAGAGCAATGTTAATCAGATCCTGACTCACCAAGAAAATGTGATCAAGATTAAGTCCATTACTTCTTGAATTAAGCTGTTAATGGACAAATAAACCAACCAAGAAAACAAACAATGACGGCACAAACATAACCTGCTTGGATAGTTGAGAAAACAAGTCTTAAGTGTGACTGAGCTTTTACCGAAGCACGTAGGATGCTTCTCTAGGACTGCAAAACTACTTTGTGTGTGTGGCTTCATCAAAGGTTCACTTGTACCTATGGGTTTTCTGCTACCCTGCGAAAGGCATGCAGTGAAATGATCTTTATCCCACTGAATGACTTGTGCCTGGGGAATGCGTGTCCACTTTGAGAAGACTCACTAGGCCTAAAGCTAGGTGGCTTGCACGACCACGGAACCCTGTCCCATAAAGGCAAACTCAATGTGCACCTGTTACGGTAGGTTACATCTTGTCTTCAAAAACATTAATAAAACGTTTATATTAGTTTAAAAAAGAAAAGAAAAAAGAAACTCACTGTTTTTGAGTCCAGTTCGTGTCTGGTTTGAGCCAACACCTTGTCCACGCCAGCTTGGTCTACAAACGTGACAAACCCAAAACCCCTGGAAGAAATAAAAAAAGAAGACGACAAAATAGTCTTTACTCTCTTGCCAGAGCACAGTAAATGGGTCAAAGACGTGCAAAATGTAACTGTCATTCAGTGTAACGAATACCTTCTGCTGACTGTAACTGTAAAAAAACATGACTCTTTTTATTTATTTATTTTCCAAGTGAATTCATGAAAGCCTTGGCTGCCATCTATTCACTTGAAACAATTTGAAAAATCATGGTTTTGTTTACAGTTACAGTCAGCAGAAGGTATCCGTTACACTGAATGACAATTTCATTTTGCACGTCTTTGACCCAAATGTATTTATATGCTCGCAACCGTAAAAACAGAAACCCTGAGGCTGGCTATCAGAGTCTTGGGGCTGCCTGCTGGTGCTGCTACTGTATATGCCCGCTGACAGGGCGCCAACATGGGCACGGCCAGTCCCTCACCTCGACCTCTTCGTAACCGGATCCCGCATGACCATACACTCCTTCACCTCGCCGTACTTGCAGAAGTACTCCTTGAGACCCTCTAAGAGAAAAGGAAATACAAGATTTCAATGACTTACATTGTTGGAAAGCCTGCAAACCTTGGTTCGTAAAAATGTGCACGGGAAAAAGTTAGGGCGCATTTACAGTTCATTCAGGGTGGAAAATAACAGATAAGCCATCTAGTTTTGTGTTTTGTCATGCTGTGTGTGGATAACACACACACACACACACACACACACACACACACACACACACACACACACACACACACACACACACAGCTTCTGTTGTTTAGGGGGCGTGTCTCCTACTGTGCTCAGGCTGCTAAAGAAAAAAAATAGCCCACTTCAGGTAGCGGCTTGGCTACCACCTTCCTCGCCAAAGAAGGCCACTTCTTTAACATTACTTCCACGACATTTTCGGCAACGTCTTCTACATTATATTGGCTCTGATAGTTCACTTTCACGTACACTTCATACATGCGTAACGTAAAGCGCAATGAGGGTGACGTTCACGGCTATTGTCCGCTCAATAAATCTAATTCATTCTCTTTCCCCAGGCTACTGCCAACTCAACTGCCGAGCGGCATGAATAGGAGTGTTGAGGAGTCATACGGGGAGCAGGTTGGAGCCCTCCTTCTCCCTCCTCCCGCTAAACGAACACTTTGACTAAAAGACAGAGTAACTGTTTTAACGAGCGCATGCCTTTCGCTCCAATGTACAGTATGGAATCGTCTCAGGAAAAGCGGCTTACCTTGTGTCGTTTGCCAGCTAAGGCCACCGATGAACATTTTGCTGAATGGCACACAAGAGGAGAAAAAAAGTGAGACAATGTTTCCCAGTCATAACACTGGGGTTAGGTGAAAATGTATTTGGCTACAACGTATGGAGAACTATGACATTGTGTAGACATCAAAGGAGCGCATGATCAAGTAAGTAACATTATGTAACTTTCACAAAGCCGTTTACAAAGAAACAGGTAGAATGAAACTAATGTACATGCAAAGCTAGTCTACTTCAAGTTTCCCATCTCCAGTAGCACACGGGAGAAGGGCAATCCATTTGTCGGATGCGCCATGCAGTTCACCAACATGCATGCCCTCTTTGTCCAGAAACTCCTAAAGTCTCGTTAACTCTCCATAACTCCCGCGTATCCGAATGAACAAGAACCGAACAACACACAAGACAACAAAAAACAAACTGCTCGCTTTACCATGGATCATGGGGAGAATCCGAGGAAGATAGACCGCTCTGACTGTCCGTATCCATCGTTTACCGTGCTTGCCCCTTCTGCGCGGTATGGAAGTGCAAGCAGTGTATCCTAGTTCTACGGGATAAGAGTATGGCCGAGAGGAGAGGGGGGGAAGCCAGAGGAGGGATCTGAGTCGGTCCAAGCATGCGAGACTCCTCCTCTCTCTACAGCTACATTGGTGAGTGCGTATTGGTGTAGTGTATTACATTCACCACAACAAATGCCATGCCAATTCGGTTGCTTAGGTTACACTCCTCGACGAGTAAAGAGGCAAAGTAAATTTGCCCCCAAGGTGATCCCTGCAACGCATCAGTTGTTTATGTAGCAAACAGACAAACTTCCTGGGGTGTCCGCAGTGTCTACACGTGCGCACAAGCTTGATGTTACAATGTAGGACCGTCTGGCTTGAATTTTGAGTTCCTCTCAGTTTCTTCAGGGATGCAAAACTAAAGCCCAGCCAGCATACACACTCGATTTTCAGACGGTGCAAACTCCCATTTCAATTTGGACATTAGAAAGCAGGGCCTATAACTAGGCTATACCATCAGGATATGAGATTATTTAGAATCAGAATATCTAGGCCTAACTTCTTTTCAGTTCATGTTCCACAACATCAAAAATAATAGGCCTAATAATAACAACAACAACAACAACAACAACAACAAAATCACTGAGTCAATTAGTTCTGGTGTTTCATGTTGCATTGGTCACTTCATAGTAACATGTAATTACTTATAGTCGCGTATCAGTCAATCCATAGCATGCTTTTTACCCTCATTGAAGTTAGGCATGCATTTTTACAGATTGTTTTTGTTGTTTGTATTCAATCAGAGTTGGCCCACACCCTTGGCCTACTCTGTAGGCTTACCTCCTTGTATGTACTTGGCTTTAATTAGTCAAAACCGACTGTGGGCTTGTCACACATTAGCATGCACCTGTGCACACATACAGAGATGTATGAAGATGCATGAAAGTACGCATGACTGCACCTACACGTGCACAGACACATCACACCTCAGCCATGCACACACACACACACACACACACACACACACACACACACACACACACACACACACACACACACACACACACACACACACACACACACACACACACACACACACACACACACACACACACACACACACATACATACCAACGCATGCTCACACACACATCCCCTATCTCTCTCTCTCTTTCTCTCTTTCTCTCTTTCTCTCTCTCTCTCTCTCTCTCTCTCTCTCTCTCTCTCTCTCTCTCACACACACACACACACACACACACACACACACACACATGCATGCACACACGACGCGCGCACACACACACACACATAGTGCATGCATGCACACACACAACACACACACATAGTGCATGCATGCACACACACAACACACTCACGAGCGCGCACACACACATGCACTCAGGCACGCAGGCACACACACACACACACACACACACACACACACACACACACACACACACACACACACACACACACACACCAGATTACCATGCCGCAAAAGGATTGCGTGTAAGTGCTGCGCACGTCTGTGTGAATTAACCGATTAGGCCATTCACCCCCGTGCACGCCACATGTTGCGTCCTGTTTCCACGCCTAACGAGCCTCGCCAGACAACAGAAAAGTAATTAGTGAGATTGGGAAACATATGCCACACTTAAACAGTGCACTTGCTGATCCTCCACTCCTCCTCCTCCTCCACCAGAATCTCAGGAACCACACACAGTAACAAAACCACATTAACCAGTGTTAATATAACTTTTAAAGAGGTGAAATCAACCCTGATTTAGATGACAGAACATTTGAACCATCTCCATATAGTGTTGATTCTGCTCTTTGGTCAAAGTAACATTCTCAGATTTAATTTTAACTCTGTGTTGTGTTAACATTGGTTAGCCTATATGATAATCATCTTGTTGTTGAGTTCAAATCACACTGGCCACCTGCAGAATTTTCCACTGCCTTTTGAACTCCACTGTCAGAGAAATCTAACTCTCCATAGTGTTAGAAATGATCTATCTGGAGTCATTGACGTTTACTCAGAAATACTGACACCCCGTTAACTGTGTGCTGCACCTCCATCTTTTTCTTTCTTATAGTCCACACGTGGACCAGGATAGTCACCTAATCCCCATAATCAGAGGCTCTGGTGAAGTGGAACAAAGGAGCAGCGCATGGGACAGGAGGTGGGTGTACAGTAGCCTCTTCGCGCAGATATATGCAGTGATGTAGTCTACTTTTTATGGTGGGTATACTGTATATTGGAGCATTTTTTGAAGTGGGTATACTGTATATATTTGTGCTATTCAAAACAATGGATGAATCAATTTTAAGTGGGTATACTGAAATCGCAGAAATTTAGAAGTGGGTATACTCCGTATACCTGCGTTCTACGTAGACTACACCACTGGATATATGGCTCGTCAATGAGCCTATGCACACTTTGGTGAAAACACTCAACTACATCATAACAACATTGATATGACATATCCAAAAGATAGAGTCTTAGCCCCATAATGCACAATGTAGTGTACCACCAGTGGCACACTGTAATAGTCATTACAAGGTTAATTACCATAGTACTGCAACACTATGACATAACACAGGGTATTGTACTAGGCTATGACTTGGTCATTGCCATTCTGGTAACAGCAAATTTATGATGACGTCGGCGTGTCTTAACGCGTTACAGCTTTTTTGGTAGTTTATTTTCTAAATTGATCAATTCTTAAGTATTCATTCTGACTTGAAAATGTACACTTTCCTTACATGAACGTGGGGATCTTATCCATGTTAACTGTTTTGAAATTCCAGTGACGGACATCTTTGGCTGCAAGACTTACCGTACATTGGTCAGACTAGAAACTATTAATTTATTACTTTTGTCCATGAACAGATTGAAAGTTTGAATTGCTAGCAAACATGAATTAAGACATTCATTCATGAATTAAGACTTGGTCATTACAATTTTGGTGACGGTAAGGTTATAAAAGGCTCTGCTTGAATGGGGGGTACTGTGCTTTTCCCTGCACTGGGTGATGGTAGTGTTATAGTAAGCATTTTTTGAAAAAAGGTTTGCACACTCCTTTGGATTTTTTTCTTCTTTAAGTTATTTTTTCTTCATTTTATTCATTCATTCAATGGCAATGACGTTTCGACCTCTCGGTCTTCCTCAGATTCTCAGATTCTCAGATTGGAATCTGAGGAAGACAGAGAGGTCGAAACGTCATTGCCATTGAATGAATGAATAAAAAGAAGAAAAAATAACTTAAAGAAGAAAAAAATCCAAAGGAGTGTGCAAACCTTTTTTCAAAAAATACGTAATCTTTTTGTTCAGCACCAGGGATTGTGCACAAGTAACTCTCTACAAGTGTAATAGTAAGCGTTGCGATATGTATCAATGCATCGATCCTACGGACGACGATCTAATCGTATGGTATCGTGGGGCATTCTCAAGAATCAAAAATAATCAAATCGCTGGCCCTTGCCCGTATGCCCTAGCTGTTAATCGTGCAACATAATAAAAGCGGAAAAGTAATTGGGGAAAAAAAATAGAATCATATTGAATCGTATCTTATCATGGGGTATTCTTAAGTTTCGAAAATAATCAAATCCCTGCCTTAAGAAGTCGATATCGAATCATATCCTCATGAAGGCTGTGATTTACACCCCTAAGTGGATGCCCCTTACTTTGGCTGCTGAACATGACCGTTTTCTTTATTGGGTGTATAATGTCACAGGCAACCAAGATAGCTCGCTTCATGATAATGTCAAAGGTACTATAGAGTGGCGGAGTAGAGAAGAGGAGCTTTCCGTAATGTCAAAGGAAATGAAGGAGCCTAGCAGCGTACACTACACTCCATCATGTAGAAATATGACACATTTTCACATGCCAGCAGACATTCCACTTGCATCAGGAGTGTCTTAACTGTCAAAGTACAAAACGGAGTACTGGAGTACCAACTCACCAGTGTGTATACATACAAGCGGGTCTACAAAGTTGTAGGGAGGCATAAGGCTAACCATGGACGCTGACAGCTTACAGGGCCCGTGACCAAGTCGTCTGAAAGCCCCCTACCTCCCAGCCCTCTACAAATCGCGCCCTGAATACTATAGCCCTGGCGTGGGCAAACTAAGGCCCGGGGGCCACATGCGGCCCGCTCAGCCATTTCATGCGGCCCTCAGAGCTTTTCCAAGAAAAAAATATGGATTCATATGGTCACTCATTCTAAAATTGCCTACTTAAACAGGGGTCTTGGAAACCTAAGATTACTAAAGTCTACATCTAGATACAATTAGCAAGAATGGCATAACTGACAATGGTGTTATTATGTTGGTGTACACCTTTTCTTATTATTGGCACGGGCAAGTTTCCTACGACAATCGGCCCTTTGCTCAACTTTCTACACCCAATGCGGCCCTTGGGCCAAAATATTTCCCCTCCCCTGAGCCTATATAACTAAATTATGAAATACATAGGTATAGATGTTATAGAACCTCTGCATAATCCATGATCCCATATTCACATACTGTGGCACTTTGTGCTGGCTCATGGCTCATGGGTCATTTCATGTGTAAATGCTTCCCAAAAGGATGGATTGTTTATGGTGCTCCGGGGATTTTTATTGTGGAATGTCCCCATTGTAACTGGGGACTTGTTGAAGGTAATCTATTTGCATGTGTGAGATTTAAATCTCAGTGTTCAGTGTGCACTGCTGAGTCCCAAGTATTTAATTAGTCAAAGCCGTTGCTAATCTCTCTCTCTCTCTCTCTCTCTCTCTCTCTCTCTCTCTCTCTCTCTCTCTCTCTCTCTCTCTCTCTCTCTCTCTCTCTCTCTCTCTCTCTCTCTATGGACTGAAGTATTCTTAAGCATGCATATGCACGCACAAGCACACACACACACACACACACACACACACACACACACACACACACACACACACACACACACACACACACACACACACACACACACACACACACACACACACACACACACGCATTGAAAACAAACACAATTTAAAACGTTTGGACAGTCAATGTGAACACAAGAAGTCGCTACTTTTCAACTTTTTGCACCACAGTTTACAATCTCCATAACTGTTGTGAAAAGCATAGCAGTGTATAACACTTTATATAAATGAATGGACTTGATTACATTTGCATGTCAAATGGAGAATGTAAAGCCATATAAGCTGCTGTAAAAAAAAAAGCATTTCAAAAAGCCTTGTAAATCCACCCTTGCCATAGAGTTAGAATTTGTCATGCGCTTCACAATATACTTACATTGCTTATAGTGGGGAAGTGAATGATGCACATAATGTTGAAAAACAGTCAAGCCAATGTGGCAGCTACTGTGTGTGTGTGTGTGTGTGTGTGTGTGTGTGTGTGTGTGTGTGTGTGTGTGTGTGTGTGTGTGTGTGTGTGTGTGTGTGTGTGTGTGTGTGTGTGTGTGTGTGTGTGTGTGTGTGTGTGTGTGCGTGCGTGCGTGCGCGTGTGTGTGTGTGTGTGTGTGTGTGTGTGTGTGTGTGTGTGTGTGTGTGTGGGAAGGCAGGGAGGCTGTGGATGTGAATGTGGGCTAATGGGCGTGCTCCCTTTCTGCATGGTTGATCAATGACTGTAGGTGGAGGGTGAAAGAAGAGAAGAACAGAGAGAGAGAGAGAGAGAGAGAGAGAGAGAGAGAGAGAGAGAGAGAGAGAGAGAGAGAGAGAGAGAGAGAGAGAGAGAGAGAGAGAGAGAAAGTAGTTATGCGGTGTATTTGAGATGAAGTGAGGATTGCACAGACGCTGTAAATAAGTCCATATTATGTGGCGCTGGGGTGTGCTGATGGAGTCCATAGTTGATAGTGGCACCCCCAACACCCTTACACCATAAACAAGTGTTATTACATTATTACATATACTTTTATTACATAGTACATTACATTTCATTACATTACATTATTAGTCTTTTTTAAATTTTCACAGTTTATGATGAATCTGATTTTTTGTGACGGTAAAGGCAAATGGTCATTGTAACCAGGTTCTACTTGTACTTCACTTGGTGTGAATGTCTTTGACCTGATAGCTACAAGTGTCTAAATGACTATATCCTGAGCGTTTCCAGACTTTGTTAATGAATTAAGTCCTTAACATTTTTTCACACATTTTCCCCAAGTAACCAGGTCCTACTTGTGGCCTACTTACTGTACATATTTTCTGGGTCTAAAGTCTTTTTCCCTGCCTGCTTCTGTTCTCACTCTCGTGTGCTCGGCGTCGAGCACATTTCTTCCCTCTTTTTTCGCCCAGCTTAGCCTTCAGGCAACTCCACATGTATTGAACTGTGCGTGACTCCGGTGTCAGTGGGGGGAGGGCCACCTGTTACTGGTACACTAGACTACACTGCTCTACTCACAACTTCCCATCAGGGGTGGACTTTCCATTAGGCAAACCTAGGCAATTGCCTGGGGCCCCAACCAAATCTGGGGCCCCAACTGTCACACCAGTCATGGTAAATGCACTAAAATGAGGCTTGGTGACTGGTCTCAATTTATCTTTTATGTAAAGCAATTGAGGATATATATGAGCGAAATCACTAAAATAGCACCAATATGCAGAGTGCTATGTCTGTATGATGACTTTTGAGGCCCCCATGTTTGTATTTTGCCTAGGGCCCCAAAATGGCTAGATCCGCCCCTGCTTCCCATGCACATCACAGCACAGCACAGTGCAGCACAGTACAGTCCTTGCACAGCATAGCACAGTGCAGCACAGCACAGCAGAGCACAGTACAGCACAGCACAGCACAGCACAGTGCAGCACAGTACAGTCCAACCACAATACAGCACAGCACAGCACAGCACAGCACAGCACAGCACAGCACAGCACAGCACAGCACAGTGCAGCACAGTACAGTCCATGCACAGCACAGCACAGCACAGCACAGCACAGCACAGCACAGCACAGTCCAGCACAACACAGCACAGCACATCACAGCACAGCACAGCACAGTACAGTCCAGCACATCACAGCACAGCACAGCACAGCACAGCACAGCACAGCACAGCACAGCACAGCACAGCACAGCACAGCACAGCACAGCACAGCACAGTGCAGCACAGTACAGTCCATGCACAGCACATCACAGCACAGCACAGTACAGCACAGTTCAGCACAGTACAGTCCAGCCACAATACAGCACATCACAGCACAGCACAGCACAGCACAGCACAGTCCAGCCACAATACAGCACAGCACAGCACAGCACAGCACAGCACAGCACAGCACAGCACAGCACAGCACAGCACAGCACAGTCCAGCCACAACACAACACAGTACAGTTCAGCACAGTACAGTCCAGCACAGCACAGCACAACACAACACAGCACAGCACAGCACAGCACAGCACAGCACAGCACAGCACAGCACAGCACAGCGCAGCACAGTGCAGCACAGTACAGTCCATGCACAGCACATCACAGCACAGCATAGTACAGCACAGCACAGCACAGTCCAGCCACAATACAGCACATCACAGCACAGCACAGTTCAGCACAGTACAGTCCAACCACAATACAGCACAGCACAGCACAGCACAGCACAGCACAGCGCAGCGCAGCACAGTGCAGCACACTACAGTCCAGCCACAGTACAGCACAGCACAGTACAGTGCAGCACAGTGTGACGCAATACAGAGCAGCACAGCACAGCACAATCCCCCTGTCCCATTACCCTGAGATGGTAGTACATTTTTACTTTACATTTACTGTAACAGACACTTTTCCTCTAAAGCTAAGCAACACACATGTGAAGGAATACAGTTTTATTAGAGTAGGGTAGGTAGAGTTAGACAGACAGACCATTCATTTTGAATTACTTCTCAGAATCCACAAATTGTGTGATTATGCTCTTCTGGGGAGGGTTTTCAGACGGTTTTTCAGGCAACCTGTGTTACCGCGCCAATAAGCGAACGCCAAAGGCACTTGGGAACATAATAACATACATCATGATCGTCAACTGTCAGCGATTGATTGGTCAGAGCTCATTTCAAACCAGAACTGAGCTGACTCCTCCTGCCCAAGTGCTCCAGAGCACCCCGAGGACCCAGACCTAAAATGAATTGATGCGGTCCGGTAAAACCAAGCTGTGGTAGAGTAGAGTAGAACTGAATAGAGTACAGAGTAGGATAGAGCAGTGTTTCTCAACAAGGGGTACGTGTACCACTAGGGGTACGTGAGCACACAGGGGGTACTTGGAAAAATGTAATAAAAACAAATATATGGAGTGTAGTCACATTAGTATGGGGGAACAGATATAGAGCAAGACTGAGGGGGGTACTCATCATATGACAACAAGGGGGTACACAGGACAAAAAAAGTTGGGAAACACTGGACTAGAGCCCCGGCACCCTGGTTGAGAAACACTAGACTAGAGTAGTGTTTTTCAGGCCCCCTCTCAGGGGTGCCGCGGAAACGTGACTGATAAATAAATTATGTAATTTAATACATATTTGTCTAAATTAATAAAGTATTGCTTAGCCAGTGGAGTGGAGTCTTTCATCTGCAATTTATACACAATAAAGTAAAATAAGGGTCGCCCCAGTAAGCTGCAACTTTGAACGTAGGTTGTGTGACGTCTCCAAATGTGTTACTTTTCTAAGCTTTTGTGGTATCCGATGCGATGCCATGTTACAGCTTGTTGCTTAGGGGTGCCTTGAAAATGTTCAGTAGTTGAAGGGGTGCCTCGCCTTAACCCTGTGAAACCTGAACCATGAAAGCAATGAGAGAAAATTCTAATTTTTTGGAATTTGCTTCAATATTGGTCCCTTATAAGAAATGTAAAAAAAAAAATTCAAAATTTTGTTAAGGTCACTGAGATATTTAATGCATCATATATGATGCATCAGGCTTTTAATGAATGAAAATTCCAATTTCATGACCATTGAAAAATGACTTTTAATGCATTTACAACTTTTTTTTTAATTTAAAAAAGTTGTCAGACAATTTAATTTGAGTATTATCTTTGAATATTTAGTGAGATCCTGCCATTTTTTAAGCCTATCCTTGTTTTAGCAGGACCATATTTTACATTTCCCACAGCCTGGTTAGGTAATTTTTTAAAATCTATGTAAAAACATAGCTGATCGAATTCTCAACAACCTATTTATGAGTGTAATATAGATCATTATTCATTTTTGATGTGTAATTTGAATATATGGGTCCATTACTACAATTGGACCATTTCTCCATTCACTTCAATGCATTTTTTACGAGGTCATAATTTCAACATTTTGCATTACATTTTCAAAATTGCAAGTAAAACGTGTTTCTTAAGGCAATATCTTTGTCTTGAAGTAAAACAACTTGTGTGTTTTGTTAAACGATCGTCGTGGTATGCTTTGTAAGTTTCCCTATGGAGCAAATGCATTGATGGCTGACTTCCTGCCACCGCCGGATGGTGCTTATATGTCTCATCAGTTTTAGCACGATCTCTCTGCAACACGGTGTAAAAATATAAACTCTTCCTTGCTTAATTGCACAAAGCAAGTGTTCAAATTAAAGGATGTAGAGTTATATTTCGGAAATTTGTACACAAACCTTATGCAATTTGACGAAATCTCAGCGTCGGTCAGGGAAACCGCTTCTACCCCCATTTTCCTGTTTTTCGCCGAGCTGTGGTCAACTTGTTGTCGACCGCTGCTCTCTTGTGGCGGTTTCCGCGTACTGCAGGACGTTTGGAAATGACACGCAGGATGTTTTTCAGATCGATTTTTTTTTTGTGTCAGCGTGGAGAGGGCTTTGAATTTGATGAGACATATATGATGCATCCGGCGCGATAGGGTTAAAAAAGGTTGAGAAACACTGGACTAGAGTAGAGAGTAGGCTAGAGTGAAGTAGAGAGCGAATTAATTAATATACCTTTATTGCCCCATGGAGAATTTGTTTTGCATTTTGGGAACACTTGCACATACAGACAATTGTGACATCATACATCAAGACTAAAAAGGAGAAAACAATATCATAGGCTAAAATTAAAATAATTAGATTAAAATCTTATATACATTTATTATATCAAAGTTATTAGGCCTATATTAAATCTGTCTGAACTTGACTTATTTAACAGTTGGATGCTTCTAGGCACAAAGGATGTTAACCATCTATTAGTTTAAAAAAAAGGGTAACCTGTATCTATGTCCAGATGGGAGGAGGGAGTATTCAAAGAAAAGGGGGTGGGATGTATCATCTACTATTTTAAACACCAAGCTGGTAATGTACTCATCAGAAATTTGCCTGATAGTTTTAACCTCTGTTCCAGTTATTTTAGAACCTAAGTGTGTGATTTTGTTCAGCATGTGTCATGTTTTTAACAGACAGACCGCCTCCCCCCCAACACTGAATGCCAAAGGTGACCACACTTTCACACAATCTTAAAATCACTGTATCAACCTTGAAGCTATGCAGTTTCCTTAAAAAATAAATTCTCTGTTGTGCCTCTCAGTATCTTGAGAGAGTATTTTCTTTCCATGTAAGCTTATTATCCTGGCATCTAGATATTGTACTCTTCTACTGTTTCAATGTCGTTCCCATGTACATAAATTGGTTCAAGTGGTGGCATTTCCCTAAAATGTATAACCATTTCTTAACCATTGATTGAATAGAGTAGAGAAGAGTAGAAGTGAATAGAGTAGGATAGAGTGGGGTAGAGTAAAGTACCGTGACACCCCTAGCCACCGAGACATCAGATATTTCATGCCTGATCAATTCAGCTTCATTTACTTACAGTTTCAATGGCATTATTACATTTTGGGGGTGGTGATGCTTGCACTTTGAATGTAGGTGATTAAAGAAAAATAAGTCAACCGCAATGAACTTGGAGATCCCGCAATCCTCCTCCAGCAGCCCAAAGAGTTTGGCGTAGGCCAGGGGTGGGAATCCTATGTGTCGAGGGGCGCTTACGTACCTTGAGGCAGTCTTACCTGGCTCCGATATAGTTTTAATGTTGTGTAGCTTCACATGAAATATGACCTGTTTTGTAAAGCAATGTTAGGAATTACATGTGTAATACAATGCAGTTATATTTTCAGGTGACGTAGAGAAGGTGGGTTTGTTTTAAAGGCGGCTACCTTCAATATAGGCCTAAAGTGCAGGGGGAAATCTTGGTTTGTTTTCATAGCGTGGCCCTTGGAGGCATTTTATGGCCCTTGGAGGAATTTGAAGTGGCGCCCCAAAGTGAAAGGTTCCCCACCCCTGGCGTAATAGGCCTACTGGCAGCGATAAAGTGGATGACACTGCCACCTTGTGGCCAAGGTGATGCCACACATGCCACGCAGCACATTTTTTTGGTTACTTCCATTGCCTGCCCTACAGCGATAAATAAGCATGCGCTTGGCAGCAGGAACCCAGTATATGAAAGGCATTCTTGACACCGTTTAACACGGCTGATTGCACAGTCAGTCCTTGTTCGAATGAAGAAAAAAAAAGATCCAAAGCATCCATAATGCATTTATGCACGTACTTAGATTTAGACCTACCTGTGGTTGACTGGTATGTTGACAGTGAAAAGTTAATTTGCCTTGAGGGGCTAGATTTCATTTCAAATGCACCAAAAGATCAATGTTGCAGCAAAACAGAATACATGACGACATTAACCAAATTCACGCACGTACGCACGCACGCACGCACACACACACACACACACACACACACACACACACACACACACACACACACACACACACACACACACACACACACACACAAACACACACACATACACAAACTGATTCTGTTGTTTAGGGGGCATTGTCTCGTACTGTGCTCAGGCTGCCAAAGAAAGAAAAATAGCCCACTTCAGGTAGCGGCGGCCTAGGTTCGTGAGCGTACTGCCATGTGAAGGACCACTAGGACCCCAGACAGTGCGAGGTACTACAGTGAGGGGCATGGGCGCAGATTGTGGGTGTGTCAGGGGGGGTTGGACACACCCACATTCGAATGCTTTGATCCATGCTTCTCACTTTAAAAAAAACAACACTCTGCTTTGTTTATTTGCAAAAGGCAAAAAAGGAAAAAAACAAAAATAAAATAAAAATAAAGATTAATTAACATTAGGTTTATGGAGGTGCATAGCAGTCGGCCTACAATAATTTGCATGGCATGCACTGCTCAACAGCTCACAAAAGCAAATACTGATTGGTAATGAGGGTTTTTTTGTTTGTTTTTTTAAAGCCGTGCAAGCTGCACATACACCATTGCCATTCTCCAGCTTGGTTGTAGACTGAATGTCAACTCTGAACATTAAAGGGACACTGTGTGAGATTTTGAGCTGTTTATTTCCAGAATTCATGCTGCCCATTCACTAATGTTACCTTTTTCATGAATACTTACCACCAGCATCAAATTCTAAATATTCATTATGACTGGAAAAAAAATGCATGAAAATCTTCTCCACGGTCCGTCATTTTGAATTTCCAAAAATATCCATTTTTAGCTGCAAAAATGACTGTACTTGGACCATACTAGAAAAAAATATTTGTTTTTTACTCAGTAAACTTTCATGTAAAGATCAAATTTGGCAAAAGGCAGTCCAGTTTTAATGAGCAGCATAGTTGCAGTACCTTTTTTGGCAATTTCCTGCACAGTGTACCTTTAACAGTAAATGTCTGTAGGGAGAGCTAACTTTCTAGTATAGTGCTACACTTGGGAACATAGGCAGAGAAATTAAGACATCAAGTCACGAGCTGAAGACATGTACTACTGTACAGTCGTTGTGTTTGTGTTGGAGAATAAGTGGCATGAGGCCAAAGAAGCACAACCCTTGTGTGATCATTGCTACATGGTAGGGTATCCCAACATGGTTATACAAAACAAGTTTGACAGGCAGCAGTGGGACATCTCATAGTTCAGGATCCCAACACGGCATAGCCAAGAAGGCAGAAAAAGGCAGTTTTTCAATGTCTAGTGTGCGTCCTTCGAAGTGTATCAGCCTTAGTAATCACACCCAGTGATTGGATACTCTTTGGTGAACTCTGCGGAGTATCCAATCACTGGGCATGACTAATTAGGCTGACACACTTCCAAGGCTCATACACTTGACATTGGGAAATAGTCAGCGAGTTCATAGTGTGAATGAAAAAAGTTTCCCAACCCTGAGATAGAATGAACAGATGCTGACAGCTTTGGTCCCCCCCCCCCACCAGTTCAAAAAAACACACCAGAAGAAAAGGCCACACCGGAAGAAGCATGATGGGCAGTTGTGTGAGGAACACCACACGCATGCACGCACGCGCACATTCTGTCTTGTCATCTTCTCAACCCTCTCTTTCACACTATTGAACAATCTCTCACACATACCCTTTCTCTCTCTCTCTCTCTCTCTCTCTCTCTCTCTCTCTCTCTCTCTCTCTCTCTCTCTCTCTCTCTCTCTCTCTCTCTCTCTCACACACACACACATACACACACACACACACACACACTCACACACTCACACACTCACACACACACACACACACACACACACACACACACACTCACACACACACACACACACACACACACACACACACACACACACACACACACACACACACACACACACACACACACACAATTTGGCTATTATTAATATTATTATTATTATTTGATATGCTAAAAAAAATTACACAATTGCATCGGCATGAAGTTGTGCGAGTTCCCTACGCCAGCACTTGCTTAGTAAAGAGTAATGAGTCAATATTGAGTATATGACCATAACAATGTGTGAATGCCCTTTTCTGTGACAGTATTATGTTTAGTTGTGTGACTCATTATATGTTGATTTGTTTAGATGTAGACTCAGTGAAGCATTTGCTGGCGATTTCATCATTACTTGTTGTTCATTATAAATGTCAACACAAAGTGTGTGAGCTGTTTGGAAATGTCCTTGGGTCTGTTTATAAAGAGGCAAGAAAGAACAAAGAGACACTGTGAGTGTAATGAGAGCGTAATATATGAGGGAAAGAGGAAAATAAAAAAAGCTGCTGATTTTAGAACCTTTAAGGATGCCTTCTTCAATCCTTTAATTGTAAACAGGGGCGGATGTAGCCTTTTTGGGGCCCTAGGCGAAATATAAATATGGAGCCTTCAAATGTCATTATGTAGATATAAAATTCTGTGTTTGCGGCTATTTTAGTGTCTTGTCTCATTGATATCTTCAATGCAATCATGGAATTTCACTTTCAAAGCATTGCTTTCCTGTCCTTCAAGTGTGCTCGGTGTGTTCTCTGTATCAGATGTAATCAATTGACTAGGAAATTTAAGACTTAGAAACACTGAACAGACACGTAAATAACTCACAACAATAATGATAATAATAATAACAATAACAACAACAACAATAATAATAATAATAGTGATAATAATACCAATAATAATAAAGAGAATATAATAATAATAGTTTTTGATGACATTTTAAATGTGCATTAAATGAAATTGAATTAAATGTCCAAATTGGCAGCAATATTGCCACGTTTCTCAACACCATCCTCAGGGAGAACAATACCCGTAGTGAGATCATCCAATGCCTTTGCCTTTTCTTTCCAGCTCCTGTCTTGGATGCCTTCTGTCTTCCCGTGACGCTCAGTAGGGCATCCTCAATCCCACTGTTGCTGTTCTTACTCCCCTGATTGGGAATCACTATCTATTTTCATCAATAGTAGTACACAGTATGTACGCTATGAAAGAGTTATGTTTGACATTGTCTTAATAGCCAAATTATAATATCCCAGAGGTAAGGTAGGCCTATGTGTATTTATTTTATAGATTTCTTTAAAGGTGCACTGAGTAACATTGTTTACACTCTGTTTATTTCCCGAAAAAACGGACGGAAAGCACCCATTCACAAACAAAGTCTGGGATTACTGCTTTCACACCTACTTCTTTGATCCGGACGAGCAAAATAGTGGAATTTTACTTATAACCAGATTCTGCGTATTCTGACCATCCCGGTCCAAGTGTGCCGGGTATGTTCTCTTGTGAGATGTAATCAATTGACAAGACAGTTTAAGACTTAGAAACACTGAAAGGAAATTTTATAATAATAATAATAATAATAATAATAATAATAATAATAATAATAATAATAACAATAATAATACAAAAACAATAGCAGTAATAAATGTGCATGATGACATTTTAAATGTGAATTAAATTAAATGTTTTTAACTAGGCAGGAAGCCCATATCTCCTGTCAAGTCCAAAATGCCAGGAATAGCCTCAAGTTTCTCCATAGCATCCTCAGGAAGAACTATACTCCCAGTGAGATCATCCAATGCCTTTGCCTTGTTCTCTGTCTTCTCCTCACGCTCAGTAGGGCATACTGACTGCATCATCAGCTTTGCGATGTCCTCAGCCTTACCCCTCAGCTCTCTTTACTTGACCATCATTTCAGCTGTAGTGAAAGCCAGCGGTCTGAGAGTAAGTCTGGGCTCCACTAAAGGCCCCAGTGGAGAGGCTCGCAGAAGCTGCAGATGTGGAAGACATGACATCGACCCTTGGAGCCGCTAGTCCTCCGTGGGTCATGATGCCAGCCGACTGGGCTTGCTTGATGTTCTGCTGACCCCCATTGCTGGCAGATTGACATTCCCCATAAACCTTAGGTGTCCAAGCTGGCTCAGCAAAGCAGCTGTGCCATCAGTTGTAGGGATGAGGTTGTTCATGTTAGATGGGCAGGTTGTAGCAATGTTGGGAAGAGCAGACCCCTCAAAGGAGATGTCCTTGCTCATCGGAGTCACCAGAGGTTCGGTGGAGGCCAGCTGGCTACCTCTGACACTGGTGGACAGAGGGTGGATCAAGTTGCCCACAAATCTCCGGGTCTGAGGTGCTGAGGTTGTCAGGTTGGCCATACCATGGTACTGCTGCTCCTGGGAAGTGGCTAGCCCCTTTTGGTGCTCCTTTCAGTACTTGCCTACATACATATATAGTATGTATTAGGATCACATGTAGGCTTAAACGTATGGTAAAGCTATTGACAACATTCAAAGTAGTAAACGAATAATGTTCTTACTGGAAGAAAACCGTGTTGCCCGCTCATATTTGTATGGGTGCTCAGACTGGGGTCTCCAATGAGAGGCCATGTCAATGTCTTCTCCAGAGTTGAGATGGGAAAAGACTCGCTCAGAACGAGTATGGGGTCCAGTCCCAATCCTTGATCCACTCTGGTTGAAAGTTTTCGGACAAAAAGCCATTGAAAACCCTTAGAAATCGCTCAAAAATTGCAGAGGTTTATCACAAGTGACTTGGCTTCAGCTTGCTCATGTGAGAAGTGGCTAGATTTTGCCAACATTCTAGTTTGAACATTCTATTCCTTTAAAATTCTAAAGCTCATGGTGTGAAAGTTGGTTCCCGGAGGGCAGATTTGGTCGGGGCGCTAGGCAATTGCCTAGGTTTGCCTAATGTAATGTCCGCCTCTGATTGTAAATGTAAAAAACACAAGGGGAACATGCAGAAAATAGCCCTCTTCTTTTTAGAATCAACAGATGTAATATAAATCTACCAGGAGAGAGAGAGAGAGAGAGAGAGAGAGAGAGAGAGAGCGAGAGAAAGAAAGAAAGAAAGAAAGAAAGAAAGAAAGAAAGAAAGAAAGAAAGAAAGAAAGAAAGAAAGAAAGAAAGAAGGAAGGAAAGAAAGAAAGAAAGAAAGAAAGAAAGAAAGAAAGGGCTTGTATAGTGTTTCTCTGAAAATAAAAACAAACACTTTTTGTTGTGAAACTAGGATTAACAAACAGTTAAGACCACATCTGTGTTACTTTTTCTTCTTTACTTTTTGTAAAACTGAGCCTCCCTCATTGGCACAACAGATGAGAACAGATGCGTGGAATGGATTTCTTCCTTTCAACGTAATGCATAATGTAAGATAGTGGCCAACACAACTAAATTTCAACCAATCTAAAGGTTTCTCCCCCACAACATAATAACACAAACAGAAATGGCAGACTGTCAACAAAATCTTAAAAAGCAAATATTCATGCTGTGCCACTGTCATCACTAAAATAAGTATTTCCATTGATATATCCATTATTAATTATAATAGTATATAATTAATTAGCAATCCATTATTATTAGTAGTAGTATACCCATTTATTAACATGTTTAATCCATGCTGACATAGCAAGACCATTACGGTATTACTTGCTATAAATCTCTAACATGTTGCCCCTGTCAGCACTGCTTCAAGGTCACAGACATCTCTGACAGGTGACAGTCAGTCTAGCGGCTGCTGCTGCTCAGGAGACCAGACTCTCTTCCTACCCTCTCCACTCCACTCCGCAGACAGAGACAAATCACGTGCAAGGTCCGCCAGAGCTGGAACAATTCATCAACGTCAGACATAACAGCAGAAGCGATATGTAACCCCCCCCCCCCCGCCCAAATCCTCAGCACTTGTGGAGATGAAATAG
This sequence comes from Engraulis encrasicolus, assembly GCF_034702125.1. Lineage (NCBI taxonomy): Eukaryota > Metazoa > Chordata > Actinopteri > Clupeiformes > Engraulidae > Engraulis > Engraulis encrasicolus. The sequence continues at coordinate 10,618,418 of NC_085859.1, forward strand.
AGGTCAGCTGTGTGGCGAAGGCAGGATGGACGCAAAGAGTTGCCGTCCAGATGACAGGGGGAAGAGAAATGAAGAAAGAAAGGAAATGAAAGGAAAGCAAAGAAGACATATTTCAGAAGCAGCGACCGTCAGGACCCAGACAGCGCCCCTGAGCGCATAATGCAAAGTCAAGTTTGCTCTACTCAGAGGTCTGAAAACCACCACTTCATGACATGTCCTTGCCCCACAAGTGCTTTCATTTCCCTCCTATCGAAAAATGGGCCTACTGGACTTAAGGTAATGAGGGCACATTTGGACTGTTTATCTCTACAAAATTCTCATCAATAGAACTCGGATGAAAAGTAGGCGACTTTTGTTGGTCATAACTTCAACGCGAAGTTGATCTACTTGTCTTGGGTGGTGAATGATTATATGTGTTATATCAACTGGTTGGTGTCTCCGTTAAAAACAATTATGTCTCC
>NC_085859.1:10618978-10636478 GCF_034702125.1 Engraulis encrasicolus
TTATGTCTCCATAAGAGATGGTGTCTCCATAAGAGAATGAACCAGAGATGCTGAAGAAGTGTGGACCTACGTTGCTGCTCTTTCCTCCATGCGCAAATGGCCAGAAATTGGAGCAATTTGTCTGAAAACTCAAGTAACTGTAGCTGGCTTTCAGTAGGCCTACATTGTTTTCAGTGAATGTAATATTAAAACATGAAACTGGTTTTAAATTAAGTGTGACTCACATGTTTGGTAATGATACACAGACACCACTAGATGGGGACCAAGGCATTTAAAAAAAGGTCTCAGGGTTAAAAGATGACCTACGTATAGCAGCATTTACTGACCATAAATTGATTGATTGCTGTATTGACAACACATCAGTTTTCTCCTTATAGAAGCACTGTTCTTCCTGTAGTCAAAACAAATTCATACATTATTTTACATTTTTCTCTTTTCTTTTTACAAATGATACATACCCCAACAGAAGACAAAAACACAAGACACACAAGACAACACAAAACAAACTCAAAAGAGGAAATGAGAACCTGTCACTCATAGGTTACGTTGGTCATATTAATACTGCCTTTACCCTATAAATAGAGGGTGAAATAAAACACAAATGGAGAAAGTAGGCCTACATCAGAGCAAATAAATGAAGCCATATATGAAGCCATGAAGGGTGTACTGCTACTTCTCCTAATCCTACTACTACTACTACTACTACTACTACTACTACTACTCCTTCTACTTCTACTACAACTACTAATAATAACAGTAATAATGCTACCACTAGGCTACTACTACCACTACCTGCTACCACTACTGCAATACAATAAAATACAAGATCATGTATTTAAATAGTGCAGTATCACAACTATGAAGTTGACTCAAAGCGCTTTCAAAATACACACATACACATTCCCACATTCACACACCAGCTCTGGAGGCTGCCGTACGGCACCAATTGTCTGGGGTTCACATGAGAAAGTGCACACACACATGCGCACACGCACACACTACTACTACTACTACTACTACTACTACTACTACTACTACTATACTACTACTACTACTACTAGTAATGGTACCACTACTACTACTACTACTACTACTACTACTACTACTACTACTACTACTACTACTACTACGACTACTACTACTACTACAACTAGTAATGGTACCACCACCACCACCACTACTACTACTATTACTACTACTATACTACTACTACTACTACTACTACTGCTACTACCACTACTACTACCACTACTACTACTACTAGGCCTACTACTACTACTACTACTACTACTACTACTACTACTACTACTACCAGAGATGGGACCAAGTCACTAATTTGCAAGTCGCAAGTAAGTCTCAAGTCCTTCCAATCAAGTCCGAGTCAAGTCACAAGTTACGACACATTTGACCAAGTCAAGTCCAAGTCCAAGTCGTTCCAAAGCCAAGTCAAGTCCAAGTCCAAGTCTTATTTTTTCCAAGTCCTTAACAAGTCACCCTCATTACCTCTCCACACTGCTTTGCATGTCCCCCTTCGCCAGTCATGTCTTTTACGAAAATCGACCATGGTACACCATGATTTCAGTTTTTTGAGCATGGTTCGGCATTGGTTTTTGGTTTCACTAGGTTTAACTATAAATTGAACCATGGTTTTTACACTGAAAACTAATCAAGGTTTTACCACGGTTTATAATGATTCATTAAATTACTTTTATATTTTATCCAACGCACATATTGGTGACAGTCCTTGGAGCAATGTGGGGTTAGGTGCCTTGCTCAAGGGCACTTCAGTCATGGATGGAGGTGTAGGGAGAGGTGGGTCTAAGGGTGGGATTCAAACCTGCAACTCTGTGATCTTCAGCCCAACTCCTTAACTATTACACCAGAGCTGCAGATAAGCTTTCATGTTGTTTTGGGCGACCATGCAACCCACAAATGATCTTTTTTTTTTTAGCATGACTTGTGACTATGGTTAAAGGTAAATCGTTTATTTTTTCTTTCTTTCATGCATTTTTTCACACATAAATGCAAAAAAAATATATTCATTGACTTGAAGGACTATTGCAAGTCATTGAAAGCTAAAACTGTAAGGTCACAAGTCAGTCCAAGTCACAAGTCACAAGTCCACATCTCTGACAACTACTACTACTACTACTGCTACTACTACTACTACTACAACTAGTAATGGTACCACTACTACTACTACTAGTAGTAGTAATGATATTAAAGGAGAAGTCCACTTTTTTTAACATTAAGGTCATTTTCCGAGTGGTCTGCAATGTTTTAGAGTCCCCCTCACCGTTTATTTCATGTTTGCTGCAGTCTCTGTTATTTGGCTGATTTGGATTTGATCTCAACCAGCTTTAGAATGGCCGTCTATGAGCACCTGCAACTCTGTTCTTAAAATCACCTAACATTTGTTTTCGAAAGTCTACAAGTCACAAAGTGGTTAGGGGTGTTCACTAGCAGTCCTTAAGAAGTTTCAAGGCGAAATATGCCTTCTGTCATGTTTTATTTGCCATTTTGTGAAAGAAAGTGAAAGTGAAAGTGAAACTTAATTTACAAATTGCTACATAAAACACACATAAAACAGGACAGATGCCATATTTCGCTACAAAAATTGTTAAGGAACACCAGTGAATACTGTTGAACACTTGGTGAGTTGCATATTCTTGAAAACAAATGTTAAAGGTGATTTTAAGAACAGAGTTGCAGGTGCCCATAGACGGCCATTCTAAAGCTGGTTGAGATCAAATCCAAATCAGCCAAATAACAGAGACTGCAGCAAACATGAAATAAACGGTGAGGGGGACTCTAAAACATTGCAGACCACTCGGAAAATGGCCTTAACGTTAAAAAAGTGGAGTTCTCCTTTAACTACTACTATACTACTACTACTACTACTACTACTACTACTACTACTACTACTACTACTACTACAACTAGTAATGGTACCACCACCACTACTACTACTACTACTACTACTACTACTACTACTACTACTAGTAGTAATGGTACCACTACTACTACTACTACTACTAGTAGTAATGTCATCGCAATGTTGTTATGATGTATTTAAGCATTTTCAGCAAGTGAATAGGGTCGCCGGCGACCCCTGCTGCAGTAAGAGGCTACACTCTTTCACACACATCATGCGACATCTCCTAATTGGCTTGAAATGGGAGATGTTGCAGAGTGTTAATGAGAAACTTTAAAAAATGTGTCTGAAAGCGAGGCCTCCCGAGCCTCCTGCCCTCTATGCCGACCCAGCCAGCGAGCCAGCCCACCCACTCACCATCTCCCCGTCCTGGGCTGGGCTGCGAAGCCAAGCGGTCAGAAATGTGAATGTTTATGAGAAGTGATTAACCTTGAGTGAACGCACGGAGGGGACAGAGACTTGGAGCCTATCTCTCCCCTTGACCCTGGCATTTAGGATGGCATGCAGGAGTGGGAGGGGGGGGGTGGGGGTTGTTTGGCACAATATCAGGTACTGTACCAGTCGCCATGAATAAAATGCCCTGCACCACCCACCCACCCACCGGGGCGGAGACATCTGAACACGACCTTGATGGTACCGGGTGCCTCCTTCCTCACTCCCTGCCTCCTCACATATCTCCTTCCCTCTCTCCCTCCCTCCCTCCCTCGCTCTCTCTCCCTCCCTCGCTTCCACCATCTCTCCCACCCTTCCCACTTATCTCCTCCCTCTCTCAGTCTCTCCCTCCTCCTCCTCCTCCATATTTCCCCCTCTACCTTCCTCCAGCCCTCCCCACATCTTTCCCTTCCTCTCTCTCCACCCCCCATCCCTCTCTGCATCTCTCCTCCCCCATCCCTTCATCTCTCAGTATTCCCCTCCATACATCTCGCCCTCCCTCTTCCTCTCCCTCTATCCATCATTCCTTCCCTCTCCGCAATGCAAGGTGGAGATGGAGGTCCTGTTCTGCAAGTGCAACCCATGCTTCTGTTCTCCCTGCTGGGGGCAGGTGCTGGTGGTGTCTGTCCATACTGATGCTCTTAGTCATCAGGGTTGCCAGATGAGACTGATGATTTCCAGCCCAAAAAAGGCTCAAAACCCTCCCGGAAGCACCAAATCCCGCCCTATTCTAGTGATTTCTATGGCCAAAAATTTGCCCGAAAAAAAAAACAAAAAAACACCGAAGTGCCATTTTTACCTGCAGACGGCCATCCTAAGTAGTCCAATTTGGCGGAAACCGCCCAATCTGGCAACCCTGTTAGTCATACAGATTAGATAGAGATATGGAAACAGAGAATGGGTGGGGTGGGGTTGGTTTGGTACCATGAAAATTGTTAAGTAAACATGTTTTGATGAAAGGAAATGCCTGGCTATAAGATGCTGCTAATCTCACGAAATGAAGAGAATACAACTGTGAAATGACCCCCCTACTTACTACTGACAGAGTGCCAGCAGGGTTTTCATCACATTACATTATATTACTCAGCCTCAGTCACATGAGTGTCTGTTGACTTCAGAAAGTATTAGATATTTCATTTTTAAGCAATGTTTCTGTTATCCAGCTTTGCAATGTGCACCACAAACTATTTCAACACTTAGAGAGTCAATTTAACATCTTCTTTGGTCTCTAAGTGTTGGATTTATCCTGATTTTACTGTGTAATATTTTGCTTTTGATAAGAGAATGTGAGAGAATGAAAAGTGTGCTGTTAACCCACCCAGGCACAAACTAAGTCAGCTCAGCAGACTTGTCGTGGGACTGCTGATACTCTCTGGGGATTGGCTGGCTCAAATGTTAGTCATTCTAGCATATGCCCTCCTTCCGCTGTGCCTGGAGATCAGTGGTGTAGTCTACGTAGAACGCAGGTATACGGAGTATACCCACTTCTAAATTTTAGGGGCTTCAGTATACCCACTTAAAATTGATTGATCCATTATTTAGAATGGCATAAATATATACAGTATACTCACTTCAAAAAATGCTAGAATATACAGTATACCCACTTCAAAAAAGTATACTACACCGCTGTGCCTGGAGATCACTATGACTCCCTCACACAGATACAGTATCTATATTAGGACACAGAGTGAAATCTATTCACTGCTTACACTAATGAGGTGAAGTCACAGTTATGAAAGGTGATGTATCAGTGCGCTTAGATATTGACTTAGTAAGGGTGTTGATTGGGTGTACATTTTTGCAGTTTTGTAGAAAATAGCCCAGAAGCTTGCAGCGCAGATGTTTAGATGTGACTGAGGATCTCTGAGGAGTTCAGGCAAGCCAATGTGAGATCTTACCACATGTGAGAGGTTCTGTGCCAGGGGCGTCAGCAGACCTTATGCTATACAGGGGCACAGAAGGGCACTGAAAGATAATGTGGGCGGGCGAAGCGAGCAAGCAACATTTTTTGCAGTTATTCATTTAAAAAAAAAAACGTGTAAATTAGTTATATTATTGCAAGTAGTGCATGTGCGCTATTTTGTGCGCATTCTGTAGATTACTCAGTATGATAATTTCCAAGGTAGCAAGGTTGGTTTCTTTTGTGAAACTCATACCGGGGCACAGCAAATCAATACCCAGGCACGTGTCCCAGTAAAATTGGTCTGGCGACGCCCCTGGTTCTGTCAAAATGGCAGGATTGGCTATATGGCATACAGGGCGTTTGGTGGACTGTTGTTGATGATTTCGGCCTGGCCTGCCACGAGGTTGTAGTATTAGTCCTCATGCCGCTACTAGCAGGCCTCTTCGAGATCAATCAGATATTAAAGGGGTATGCCACTATTTTGGGGCTTAATAAAGTTTAAATTGTTGGCTGGGGTTTATAAAGTGTCTTATTTTTCACGTTAAGCGTTGTCTTGCTTTAAGACAAGTTAAAAGAGGTAGCTAAGATAGTGAAAGTCAATGGATCACTGTAGCATGTAGCATACTACACGGATGCATTGACTTTCACTAGCTTAGCGACATGCTCCATCTTTTAACTTCTCAGAAAGCAAGACAACGGCTTACATGAAAAATAAGACACTTAACCACCTTTATAAAGCCTGGCCAACAATTTTAACTGTATTAAGCCCCAAAATAGTGGCATACCCCTTTAATATTAGTTATATTAGATGACTAAAATTTTGTCATAGGCTTCTTTGTCTCTTTCAATTCCTGGTAGACCGGTCTTGGCTTAAGAGGCCCGATTTCTCATCCCAGTACAGCCCTGTCTGTCATCCACCACTGTAGTCGTTCCAAACCCATGGGTCAGGACCCCCAAGGGGGTCACCAAACAACCATGGTGGCTCTCGAAGCCCTCTTGATTTTAAGGGGTTTTATCTTTTACTCTACTTGGCTTTATTTTTTTCAGGACAATGCACATTAATGAACATATATGTGCCAGATTATAGCACAATTGCTAATTTCCGTCTGGTGTCCCAATGTAATTAATGTAATTAATTAAATGAGAAATCATGTAATTCGTACTGTATGTGCAACAAAACGACACAATTCAAGGCCCACATTAAACATCTATTTTAATAACATCACGAGGAACAAAGCATGTGTAATGTGCACGCCTTTCGTATAGAGCACACCATCAAAGTTTGTATGGGTCCCTTCAAGTTCAAGTTCAAGTTCAAGTAATTTTATTTGTCACATACATGGTATTGTAGTGAAATGATGATGGGGTCATCAGCTCTGCATCTTAAGAATTAAAGAAGTAAAGTAAAAAAGGAAATAAAAGGTGAGAAATAAGTTAAAGAAAAAAATAAGAAAATGATTATTTAAAAGTTTAAAAGTCTCTGTTCAGCAGTCGCACTGCCTGGGGGTAAAAACTTTTCCTCATTCTTTCTGTACTGGCCTGAATGGTTCTGAGTCGTCTGCAGGACTTAAGTATGGTGAGCATGTCAGAGTTGGGGTGTGAGACATCCTGCATAATTTTCCTAGCCCTGGCTCCCACCCTCTTAGTGTAAAGACCCAAGAGTCCTGGAAGGTTGGCTTTGAGCGCACCACTCTGTAGGTCCTTCTGTTGTTGTTGTGTGCAGCTTCCAAACCAGGCCGTAAAACAGCCTGTTAACACACTTTCCACCGCTGATGAATAGAAGGTGGTCAGGATGGGAGTGGAGACCTTAAAGAGCAACTTTCGCGGGAAACCTCTTTTTGTCACTCATTTTAAAATGTGGTAGGTCACCGCAAGCCGTATGAGTATGCGCCATGCCAAAGTGTAATTCGATCTGCGTGCCCTGCACTGGTCACTGACGGGCCAGCCCACTTTGAGAGACGGACAAATGAGTGCTAGTGAAATGGCCAAACTTTAGTACGTCACTCGGTCGTAAACCTCGCCCATAGCCATGTATGTTATGTAAAAATAAAAAAAAACGTCGCCCATCTCCGCCCACACACTCATCCACCCCCGCCCCCTAGCAAAGAACTTGAGCCAACTGAAATTAGCTACCAGAGGCTAACGACTGCGCGACGGAGCCGGAGGCGATTTTGGAATTGAAATCATGGCAGAACAAGCACGCTCATGTTTTATGTGTGGGGGTAAAACCACTTCCATGTACCACTTGCCCAAGGATGAAGACCTGAAGAAGAAATGGTTGGAGTTTATCTTTGGATCAATACCAACATCGTACCCCAAGTCATTGGTTGTGTGTGCTAAACATTTCCAAGATAGTGACTTCGCCAATCTGGGTGCATACAACAGTGGGTATGCATCGAAGCTGGTGATTAAGCCAGGATCATCACCATCTGTAAGGTCAACCACAACTTCACAAGCCGTCAGTGAAATGCTATCTAACGTTTTCTTGATATAAAGACCTAACTTTCTGTAGCATGCATTGTGGTCACATCGTCTGTGCTTCTGCTAACAGTTGACCAAGACGTGAACTAAGCAAAGTCATACAACAATATGATCAATTTGTGTGTGTAACTAAGTCAAAGGCAATGATACTAGACAACCCAGCGTTTGCCCTAGTACCACTATACTGAACTAAACTATGTCTTTTCAAACAAGATTTCATGAGAAGACATTGTCTGTTTTCATACGTAGTAGGGCATTGCTAGTACTGCCTTTGCTCAGCTCTCGCAAAACACAGTCAATGATATCGCCTATCGGACTTTCGAGGGAAAATTCACCCCATTATATGGATAGATAGGGTATGTCATACGAGGCTGTGTCTGGTCGGGTTTGCTCTTTACTCAAAACGTTGTGATCATTGAGAGTATATTGCGATCAATGCATCCGTCTTCTCAATGCAAGCCGATGGTTCAGCCACACATTCAAAATGAACGAGAACCTAGACAGCTTTACCGTTTATCATTTGCCAATGCCAATTTGTTTTATCGTAATGTTCTTCTCGCCGTGAAACTTGTGTTTGAAGTGACCTCATGGAGAATACCGTTGCTCACTTCGGTGTAATTCTGTTTATGTATTGCTTTATGTGTCGTTTGATCACGCGTGTATTTTTGTCTTACAGGGTAGCTCTACAGCACAGGCATCGGTGTCTCGCCCATCGTACCATGCTAGCACCCAAACAGAACCACCTCCACCCCCCCCCTAGAAGACCGACGCGTTGTACACAGCTTTCGGAGGGAACACTACGCATACGTCATTATAGGAGCAAAGGTTAGTATTGTGCCAGAAACATAGTTGTTGTTGTGTTATGATGCATGCTGTGTGCGAATGGAAATGTATTACGAATAGCCTATATTCCGGAGATTGCATTGTGTGTGCCTTATTTGGCTGGGTGTTTTGTCATTGTACAGTTTTGTGCAACAGAATGTACTGTAGGCCAAAAATGTCTTCAAGCAGCTGAACCACTCTTCATTCATCTGTGTGTGTGTGTGTGTGTGTGTGTGTGTGTGTGTGAGAGAGAGAGAGAGAGAGAGAGAGACTAAACGTATGTAAGCATTTACTTTATGGTTATTTCCCTTGGGATTAATACATGTTTCTTTCTTCTTCTCTACTCTACTCTCACATGTCTGTAACTCATTGTTTTGATGTAGAGACCCAGTGCCATTTCAGCGACACAAAGAAAAGCGTCCAGACAAATACAGATGCACCATCATTGGGCCCATCAACTTCAACCCCCTCATTGGGCCCTTCAACCTCAACACCGTCCACAACACCCATCAAGAGTGGGCCAAGGCCTCCAAGGTTGGAGGAGGAGGAGGAGGAGGAGGAGGAGGAGGAGAGCATTGCAGCACCACCTGAACCCCTTGATAAAACCTATGACCCAGAACAGTCGATGACCACTGTAGGCGAATCCTCACATCTCTCGTATGTGTTACAGCCTGTTATTTCATCACATCTGTACATGAGAATGTCTGTAATAACAGTTGTACTGGCTGACTAATGATTATGCCAATTCTCTCTTTAATGTCTTCCAGTGGTACATCTTCAACATCTTCACCTGGATACAACGACAACAAATACATAGTGTTTGAGAAGAACCTCATGGAGCTGTTTGAGAAATGTCCAAACTGTCGCCGTGCAGCCGAGGTGAAGACTTTCAGACGGGGAACTTTTTTATCCGTTGACCAAAGATGCCACCACTGCAATTTCATCAAGCACTGGGGAAGCCAGCCATTGATGGGGAGCTCACCTGTAGGCAACCTCCAATTGTCAGCAGCTGTATACTGCACAGGATCATCTTTTAATCAAGTGCAAAAGGTAAAGTGCATTATGCATTTCAGTGTTACTCTGGGTCGGGGGTACAGCCCTCTCTTGTTTATTCCACTGCCTCTTAGCCAACCCTTCCCCCGGTCGTTGACGGGCTACTTGTCACCTCTATCTCTACTGCTCCACTGCTCCACTCTTTGGTTGTTGTGTATCTTTTGAAGGATACGCGTACCATGTTACTTAGGGATATCATCAGGAGGGCAGCATCACTGTAGCATGACTTATAACTATCTAACTGACATAGTGTAACTGTCATAAAATAGAATGTATCCATTAGGTGCGTGCACAAGTAAAAATGTCTGACGTGAGTCATGTCATTACAGAAACATTACACAAATGTTCTACACACACTACATGTGAATGCTTGTGAACAACTGATATTTCTTTATATGAAGTACCTATTTGCTTTCCTTTTTTCCTTTCTAGGTCTTTAAAGCCATGCGGCTGCGAAACATAAGCTACTCTTCATTCCGTAGACATGCAACCCGTTACATTGAGCCAGCTGTAATACACAAATGGCACCAGTATCAAGATGGTGAATTGGAGTCCCTAAGGCACCAAAAACTCAAGCTTGGGGGTGACTTGAGAGCAGATTCACCAGGTAAGACTCTTACAATTAGAGATACATGTAGCTGTATCCAGTTGTTTAGTAAAATAAAGCTATCACCTACTAATTTTAATCATGACTTTGTCATTTCTCCACCATGTCAACTTTAAAGGACACTGTGCAAAATACGGGACATACAGTTTGATGAATATGAAAAACAACAAAATCATTGCTCTTCAGTTGGTTCAGGTGAGAGTTATCAGTTTTATGCAATGTGACATCTTGAAAGAGTATTCTCATTTACCCATAACTGTACACAAAACAGTCACACACAATTTCTGGTAGTGAAGTAAAAGTTGTATGTCTTTTGCATTTTGTTTACAGAGCAATGAGGTTGGCGGGAGTCACAACATGGAGAAAGAAGGACTTATAAGAGGCTTGCAGTTGTTGGACTCCAAGGGCATGACTGTTGATTACATCGTCACCGACCGCCACCCACAGATTCAGAAGTTCTTGCGGGAAAAGAAAATAACGCACTACTTTGATGTCTGGCATTTGGAAAAAGGTATGTCTTGTGCTGACTAAAATGGAACAATAACAGTACTTGCCACATTATATGCTTATATATCGACTGAATGTCTGGATACAAATAACTTTTCTTTTCTTATTTGAATATATTTTTTAACTATCAGGTCTATCCTTCGTCAGTAGGCGGAGAAAGTACAGCCGCTGCCTGGATTTTGCTGTCAGGTGTTGAGTGTGTAGTGACCAGTAGAGGTCCTCAGTCAGGTGTACTCCCAGGTACTTGTAATTTGAGACCCTCTCCACAGGCTCCCCTCTGATGGTAAGTGGCGTGTATGCCCTGCTCTGCACCTTCCTGAAGTCCACTACCATTTCTTTCGTCTTGCTGACGTTCAGGGCCAGATTGTTGGACTGTCACCACAGTGCTTGGTCATCCACCTCATTCAGGTAGGCTGTCTCGTTGTTTGAGATGAGACCCAGCACCACGGTGTCGTCAACGAATTTTAAGATGGAATTTGAGCTGCTGGTGGTTGTACAGTCGTGCGTGTAGATGTTATAGAGCAGTGGGCTCAAAACACAACAGTGGGGCGAGCCAATGTTGAGGGTCAGCTGGCTTGAAGTGACACCTCCACCAATTCTGACCACTTGAGGGTGATCAGTGAGAAAGCTTAGCACCCAACTGTGTGTTGAGTCCCAGCCCCCTCATCTTGTCAGCCAGGCGCAGGGAGAGAGAGAAAGGTTGGGAACCATGGACATTATGGAGGTAGGTTCTTCCTGTTGTCTGCTGTAGATGATTATCAAGGCTGACTGTTTCAGGAAATTCTATAAAACTAATTCAAAATTCGGAAGGTTTAACAACTTAATATACAACACACACATCTCATTAAGGAGTCTGCACAAATGCAAATCAGTTTGAGTGTCGTTTATCACGGTTTCCCTTTTTTCCATGAGAAAAGATATTCATGGCCTTCAGAAGTCTCCAAGGGGACACAATGTCTCATGCGAGGCTAATAAACTCTAACTGTCTCTCTCTCTCTGTCTCTGTCTCTCTCTCTCTCTCTCTCTCTCTCTCTCTGCACAAATAGACTGACATCTGGAGCCCTGTGACTGACCGAATTAAATCCACTCCAATCCATATATTGTAACGCTGGAATAACAGGGTATCATTTTGCAGCCAAAAGAGGGCAATGTCAATCAATAGCGCTGGAGAAGAGGCCAGCCAACCAAGGCCCCCTCAGTGAGCAGCAGCAGAGTAGTAATGATCAGTGGGGCTTTGTGAGTAAAACGTGCCTTAGCGAATCAATGCGCTTGCACTCAACATCATACTTGACATTTATAACTTTTTTTTGTTACTGTCTCCCTTTCTCTCCAGGTCTGATTTATCATCGCTGGGCATTTTAAGGGCTCGCTAAGGGCGACTGTGGAATGGCCGATACAACATTGAAACTGCAGTGAGTCTGTCTGTCTCACATCACAAAAAAGTGTTTATCTGAAAGAGAGAGTTTTTCCAAAGTGGCTTAAACATTTACATGGGAAAATTTTGACCGGCAGGCCTAATGGTTAAATGGGCAACACATACAGGAAAGCAAATTAAGAGCTTTCTGAGAAAGCAAATGAACACCTTTCTGACTCTATCATGGCATGCTGACACACACAGAATAATCTGGTTTCAAACTCAATTTAAAAGAAATTCAGACAAACCAAATACCAACAAACCGAATACTCTTACCATTCCATTTAAAACTGGAATATTCCACCCATGTGCCAGCACTCGCTGAGCACTCAGTGGCGCTCCTATGATTTGGCATCCCTGGCATCCCTTCCCCCTAACAAAAAAGAAAACGCTTATAGTTGATAAAAGACCAAATACTATGGTTGATAAAAACACTAAAGATAGCTGATAAAACACTAACATCATCTTATTCTTGCAGTAGTTTGTAATAGCATGAAAATAACAGGTTGCGTAATAGGCTACTTGGTGATTTATTGTGATGTCATTGGGGCAGGGTTTCATGATGGTTCCACCTTGAGCAATTGCACCACTTGGCCTGCCACTAGAACCGCTCCTGTGAGCACTTATACGACAGGAAAAATATCATAAGTGCCAGGAAACAGCTGCGTCTGCTCAATTTGCGTTCTCTCCACAACCAGATGGCAAAGTGTGAACGGCCTGTCCGGTTCAATGGGCTCAGTTTGGAAATTAACCGCGTTAGTAGAGTGTGTGGAATTGATTATAGGTAGGCCTAGGTAGTACCACGGCACAGCTCCCTGCAGGGCCTGACGGTGCACCTGATAAAAAGGCTGACGGTGTAGGAGCATGAGCCACTTGTGACTGGGAAGCGGAGGCCCCGGTCGGCCATGGCCACGAGTGCTGTTTGTGCAACGGGAATCGATAACTGGAATACACACTGCTTAATTGACTGGAGACATGTCCGTCTCCCTGTGTGGTGTGCATGAGCACTCTCTCTCTCTCTTGCTCTCTCTCTCTTGCTCTTTCTCTCTTGCTCTCTCTCCCTCACTCCTCTCTCTCTTGCTCTCTCTCTTGCTCTCTCTCCCTCACTCCTCTCTCTCTTGCTCTCTCTCTTGCTCTCTCTCTTGCTCTCTCTCTCTTGCTCTCTCTCTCTCTCTTGCTCTCTCTCTCTCTCTCTCTCTCTCTCTCTCTCTCTCTCTCTCTCTCTCTCTCTCTCTCCTTATCTATTTCTCTCAATCTCACTACCTATTACTCTCTCTCCCCCCCTCTCCCTCCCTCTGATAGACTGTCTATTAATTGCCTGCCTCATCACTATGGAACTGGGGCCTTCAGCTGCCCCTGCCTGCTGTGGGGAGTTGGTAATGTGGAGATCATCAAGGATTTGCAACTGTGCTGGCGTTCTGTCCAGATGGGCTACTGCTTCGTCGAGATAAGCTACCAATAGGCAGTTGACATAACATAGCCCAACTGGAAACCCTAACGGTAGGGACACATAGGAGGCGAAGCGAGCGCAGTGAAGAGAGGCGGAATTCAACCGTCATCAGGTCGTCGCAGCGAATCAAATGGAATGGAACAGTTATGTTGTTGATTTGATTGGGCCGCGGCAGGCGAATTCGCTCCTCATTTGCATAACATTAAACTTTCTTTAATAATTTCGCTTCGCTTCGCTCCTGTTCGCTTGCTTTCGCTTGCCTTCGCCTCTCTCATAGGAATGAATGGCGAAGTTGGCTTCGCTTGGCCAAATTCACGTCTATGTGTTCCTACTGTAACCCTTGCCCCTAAGGTTGCTACTATCAGCGTGTGGTTTCAAGAAAATTGTGGATGAAAAAAGTTGTAGAAAAGCTGCTAGAGGTATGATTAGATAAGGTAGAAAATAATTCATTTAAAATATTAAGAAATCTTAACAAGTTGTTTGTAGAAGCCAGGTAAAATGATAACCTATTGAAAGTGAAAGAATTGGTTTAGTACAGTATTAGCAATTAGTAATAGTAGTCATCTCTCTCTCTCCCTCTCTCTCCCTCCCAGTCTCTCTCTCTATTTGTATGTGATAATGGCTTGGTTCTGTTGCTCAGCTCGGTGACAGGTAGCTCATATCTACATAACAAGGAAGGAAGACAGTTAATACTAGCAAAGTGTTGTAACTCTAGCAGCCTGAATCACAGCCCCCCCAACACACACACACACACACTTCCCTCTCCCCTCTCCCTTAGCTGAGTGAAAGGCAGTGAGGGAATACAGGGATGTGACCGTAATGCAAAAGCAGCAAGGCCAGCAATCCATCCTTGGCCGTGCCATATCAATATGCTCGAAAGAGAGGGACTCAAGGTTATCACTGGCAGGGTGTAGCAGGATACTCATAACGAAAACCGTCCTAACTAGACCTAAAGGAGTATGAAGCTGACTTGATTTTCATAACTTAGCATGCTATTTGATGAGTCGGAAAAGGGTGCCTAAGATTTAAATGAGCTCTTCAACCTTGTGCGTACCGTACATGTAGCAAATGTGGACTTTCCACTCCGTGTTTACATATTTTAGACATGGCACTTAAATGCTTCCGGTCATTTCCTTAGCTCACGTTTCCGAGAAGACCAGAGAGCAGCAGCAGTATGTTCTGTAAACCCTATAGCAGACCACAATTCTGCCACAATCTGCTATCGAATCTTTCCTCCTCCCCCCCGCCTCCTTAAAGCACAAGCATTGCTCTGTGCTGTGCCATAGTGAAGACATGCCAGTGGGATTTTTTGTTATCTGATCCCGCCCTATAATGCCTCTTGGTCCCCCACACTGGGACAGTCACGGCTGAACTGCCACCACCACCAGGGCTGAACTGGAACTGAATAATGGACCGGGCATTTTTTGGCGTAGACCTGCGTCAAACACAGACAGGCCATTTTGCACTAAAACTACATCTTGACTGGCTGAATCCACTGTCTATATTGACGATGGACCAATGGTTCTACTTAGTGGTGTGGATTGGCACTGCCCTCACGATCCGATTCGATTCGATTCGATTCGATTCTATGCGATCCGATCCGATTCAATCCTACAATGCATTGCAATGCATTACATTTCTACTGAAAGCAAAGCAAATGTTTAATCAGTCATGATGAGGCAATACAAGTAGTCAGATATACTGAGCAACAATTTATTGGCTGTTNTCTGTATCAGTCTATATCAGTCTGTATCAGTCTTGCAATGTTTTGATGTGCTTTTATTTAATTTAACATTCATTTTGCTCCCGAAATATCCATGGAAGTAGATGAAACTTAAAAAAATTGCCGGATCGATTCTGGAACTTGCCGCATTGAATTGGATCGTCCATGCCCCGAATTGGATTGCATTGCCGAATCGATCATTGTTGACACCACTAGTCCTTCTCACCCTCTAAAATTGTGGACCAATCCCCAGGACACAACAACCACAACAGCAACAGTATCGGCCCCTGGGGACAATCAGCCCACCGGGAAGATGCCCTGTATGCCAGATGACCAGTCCAGGCCACCGCCAGGCTTCCTGTGTGAATCCAATGATGTCACTGACTGTCTTGACTTGACTGTGCCATGGGCTGTGAGAAGATCTGTTGTTCGCCAGCCACTGAACGTGTCTGACAGAGGCAGCAGACTTGCTGTCACACAGGCGCTGGGCTCGTAATGTCTCGTGACATTTTGTGATGTGACTGGAAGGGACAGTCCCCCAGGCCGGCCGTTTATGTGTGTGTGTGTGTGTGTGTGTGTGTGTGTGTGTGTGTCTGTGTGTCTGTGTCTGTGTCTGTGTCTGTGTCTGTGTCTGTGTGTGTGTTCGCTTATCTTTTCTTATCCCTGGGTGGTATTCTCCTGACAGTTTGTAAGCCAGAATTTGAAAATAAAATCTGACACTTGCTCACACAAAGTATTCTGTTTAGCTATTTCACTGAGATGATGAGCAATAATACCTTTGGCGAAAATATGACAAAATTCTTCTGTCTTGCTAACTATACAGTGACAAGGCACCTTAGGACCTTGAAAGACTATATGACTCTACTACTGATACTACTAGACCAATGCCCTTTGCAGCGTGAGGAAAAGCCCCTATTATGAACTTGTTATAGCCAGTGACCTGATTAGTTGAAATGTGTAAAAGACAGTCTGCAAGGGTGTAATTATGTCATAAAGTTGTATTAACATTTTCATTGATTGTTGGACAGGCGGAAAACAATATGCACAGTGACCCAAAAGACATCACATAATCCTCAAAGCCCAAATCAGCAGAACCACGAGAACCAGTCTGAGGACTCTCGTCCGTTTTTTTTTTTTCTGTCAGATGATTACCTCGGGTACTCCTAAAAAAGCTAATTAGCAATGCCCACCTCATCAGGAAAAGTCACCACGCCATTTTAAAGCCAATTTTTATTCCCATTAACAGGAAATTAATGAAACATCACACATTCTTGACACCACATCACCCTATTACTGTAAAAAAAAAATTCTATCACCATAGAACTGAAATGTCATCAGAATGAGCGCCATTTTGTGTTTCTCAAACTTTGTCAGACCAAGGTCCACATTGCCCCCCCCAAAAAATGTTCACGGACCACCTGTCAACTGAATTGACAATTGAGGGATGCTTATTTGACACTGCTTATTTCAATGCCGATCACTTACTTTCTATTCACATTACAAGGCTGTCTTATTGTGGTGAAAATATGACTTCAGCCTTGTTTAGCTTTGTAGTAATGTCATAAATATAGCCTACGACTAGCTTGTCTTGGAAAAGTAGAAATCCCCTCGCGGACCACCTGAGCTCTGTCGAGGTGGTCCCTGGACCACACTTTGAGAATCACTGTAGCAGCACACTCTCCTCTTAATGCTTTTACATCATTAGCAAAGACAAAACATAAAATATAAAATAAAGTAAAGTAAAACTGCCAGTAAAGAAACAGGGCAAGCAAAAGAGAGGTACACTATATGCTTGACAAAAAAATAAATATGCAGCAACTAAAAGTACCGTTGTGAACAAGGAAGGGAAAAGAAAAAGAAGTAAGTGGAAGATAATCCCCAAAAGAATGGATGCGTCCGCAATGTAGAAGCAGGAGTGAAAGAGATGAGCAGAAGAACTACTGTATATTATATTGAGGAAAGTTCTAAAATGTCTTAAAAAGTGACAAAGAGGGACAAATACAAAAAACGTGGAAGAAGAAAAATGGACAGGGATGGCAGGAGGAACAATGGACAATAAGGAACATAGAGGATGAAACGATGTGGAGAGCGCAAGAGAGAGGTAGACGAAGGGAGAGAGAGAGAGAGAGAGAGAGAAGGAGAGCAAGGGGGTGAAAAAAAGAAAAAGAGTGAA
>NC_085859.1:10641478-10663978 GCF_034702125.1 Engraulis encrasicolus
TCTATATAGGCCCTACTTAAAGAATCTCTGGTGCAGTGTTGATTCTACACTTGGAGAGTACTCTGGGACCAAATACAGTCTAGAACAGTGGTTTTCAAATTGGGGGCCGGGGACCCCTGGGGGGCCGCAAAGGGGTGCTAGGGGGGCTGCGGCAGGTTGGCAGGAGAAGTACAGCACAACAAAAATATATATTTAATCTAGACTCCATTCTCGTAGAAAAGGCTAAAAGTGAGCTTGCCTTTTGGGCCAGAGCTTAGCAGTTGTAGTAAAAAATAACATAATCTAACTTATCTAATGAACACTGAACAGTGACTGTCAGAACCCTTAATTGGCAACACCTGTTCTGGTTGACCCACTAGGCCCAGCAGCTAACTAATTAGTCCTCACAGCAAGCAGTGGTTGCCATTGAGTATTCTACAGCAGAGTTCTTAAATTAAAAAAACCGACAGTTAGGTGCTGTTTCCACGTAGCTGGATATTTTTATATGTGGATATTTTTTTCTCCTGGTTGCATTGGTTTTGCATTGGTTTTGGCCAGATATTTAAAATCCAGGTATAAAAAGCAGGACAAAAAATCCTGTTTAAGGGGCTGACACGCATTTGTTACAATGGAGGATTTATTTTTATCCACGTGTTGCGTTTACACCTAAACAGGAGAAAAAAATACCCTGCTAAAAAAATTTCCTGCTACGTGGAAACGGCACCTTTCGATGGTGAAGTTTGGGAACCCTTTGTCTAGAAGATGTTAAATCAACCAAATCAATCAAGTGTTGACTTGTTGACACACTATGCAGGAAACATAAGACTGTGGGATTACAATGATTTGAGGGTTTTTTTGTCTGTGTTTTGCTATTTGTTGTTGCTGAGGTGGTTGTCTTTACGAATTATTTGAAAACGAGAGAAGCTTGACAAAAGTGTAGGCCTACATCTCAAAGCAAAATCATTCAGATACATGTTTTTCCAGGAGAGTGTGTAAATGTAATGACAATTCTTTTTGTTGTTGTTAACCAGCCACTGATTGGTGTTTTTATTGCATAGGTAAGCGTAGTAGCTAAGGATAAACATTTTTCAAGTTCAGTGTGCTGTGCAACACCCCTCCTGTGTTATTCTATTCTCCAGCTAAGTAATAGACTTCAGCATTATAATGGCCACATATACTGTCTGTTGTGCATATGTCTCCCCTCCTGGGTCATCCACGCCATTGTCCCCATTGTGTATGATTGACAGCTAGGCGTTTGGCCCTCAGCGAGAGAGAGAGAGAGAGAGAGAGAGAGAGAGAGAGAGAGAGAGAGAGAGAGAGAGAGAGAGAGAGAGAGAACTGGAAAGAGAGATGGAGAGAGCTTCATTATAATAAGGTGGCCCTTGGGCTGTGTGGCCTCTGCTGCCTCAAGGCTGTAGTATCTGGATGGTGAAAGCGAAAGAAAGGAGAAGTGATGGGATCATGGCGTGGGGGTGGAAAGGAGGAGAGGAGAAGGAGTATCAGGGTAGAGGGGAAGGGGGACCACAGCACCAGAAAATGACACATAACTGCCAAATGACGGCCCCATATTGCAGCTGGCCCTATAGACAGCTAAATCAAAGCAGTTCCTATCCTGATCCCTGATTCAACACTGCACTGGAACATGGAACATTACTCTCTTTTTAAAAGATTTTTTGGGGATTTTCCTGCCTGTGTATTATGACAGGGCAGTGTAGATTTGACCGGAAAGTAAGTGATGACAGGAGAATCACACCTCTAAATCTCATTTTACAACCTCATTTTACATGCTGCCTGCTTTGACTGCTCCTGGGACCAGACAAGAGCCGGTGTCCTTTTCGTTTCGTTACCAGGAGGATTCTTTGGTCTAGAGCTTGTTTAAGGAAATGTCAAGGACAGAAGGTTGGTGCATATCCCATACCTAAGGGTCCCCCTCTCTCATAGGGTGTGTCATACCACATTAGACATTACATGGCAGACACCTAATTCAAAGCCGCTTCTACCCTTTTCAAACACTGCTTCAAATACTGTACCGGTAGCCTTCATGGCACACAAATCTGATTTCACTTAAAATTGCATGCTGCTTTGAATGCTCTTTGAGCGAGCCAAGAGGTGTCATTTTCATTTCAATTTAATACCAGGAGGATTCCTGGTTGTTTTATTTGAGGTAATGGATGGTGGGCTGGTGGGCGAAGGGGTGCCCCTCTCTCTCAGGGTGGCTCCCATCCCTATATGTGTCATACATCTTATGACAAAAGAACGGTGGGTTGGTGGGTGTCCAATAACTAAGGGCCCCCCTCTTTCTCTGGACCCCCCCGCCACCCCACCCCCACTAGTGGTGTGGATCGGCACTGCCCTCACGATCCAATTCCATCACGATTCGGGAGGTAGCGATTCGATTCGATTCTATGCGATCCGATCCGATACGATACGATCCGATCCGATCCGACTCAATTCTACAATGCATTGCAATGCATTACATTTCTACTGAAAGCAAAGCAAATGTTTAATCAGTCATGATGAGGCAATACAAGTAGTCAGATACTGAGCAACAATTTATTGGCTGTTTTCTGTATCAATCTGTCTCAGTCTGTATCAGTCTTGCAATGTTTTGAAGTGCTTTTATTTAATTTAACATTCATTTGCTCCCGAAATATCCATGGAAGTAATTGAAACTTAAAAAAATTGCCGGATCGATTGTGGAAGTTGCCGGATCGATTCTGGATCGTCCATGCCCCGCTTCGATTCGGATCGCCGAATCGATCATTGTTGACACCCCTAACCCGCACCCCTGTGTGTTATAGGCCTACCTCATGTGACAACAGGGCCACATCTGGGCTACTGGTGGTCTGAGATTAGCATCAGTTCTCCTGAAGAATTGGAAGGTGATGAATGAGTTCAATATGTAGAGACACACACAGAGAGAGAAAGAGAACACAATAGAGAGAGGGAGGGGGGAGAGAGAGAGAGAGAGAGAAAGAAAGAAAGCAATAGAGAAAGAGAGAGAGAGAGAGAGATTGAAAGATAGAAAAAGAGAGATAGAGAAAGAGAGCAGCAATATCTAGCCCTGTCATCAGGACCAGCAACAGCCGCTCCCATCTTTCTCAGCAACAGGGCAAATTACAGGCTTACAACGCCCAAACAGGACAGAAATTCAATTATGCGTTGCCCGTTTAACAGCGGATTTTATGGATGCCCTCCATGGTGTGCGACAACCATGTCTGATCTCAAACAAAGCTTTTTAAAATTTGATTTTGGTACTGATAGTCCCTTGTTCTGTACCCTACCCACCCCTCCCTTCTAATGGTTCGGGGGAGCAGTAAGCCTGCAAGGCTCAGATGAGGCTGGACTCTTGTCACATTTTAAAATAGAAAGAAAGAAAGAAAGAAAGAAAGAAAGAAAGAAAGAAAGAAAGAAAGAAAGAAAGAAAGAAAGAAAGAAAGAAAGAAAGAAAGAAAGAAATCAATAAAGAAAGATATTGTACGTAAGTATGGAAGTTTGGAATATTTTTAGCATTATTGTCAACACAAATCAAACAATGTGTAACATCATTTCAGAAACAACTCAAAGGACTATTCTAACAAAAGATTATTAAACGAATGGCAGCAGAGGATGATAGTGTTACTGGTTACCCACACATTTATAGACAACTGACGTAAAAACCCTCCTCCACTTTTGTTATGTAAAATCATCTGAAACAGATGTATGCACCTGTTAGCAATCTACCTAGTCCTTTGAGAGGATGCTCTCTCTCAATCCTAAGGCTATGTATGTATGGATGTGAGTATGAGATAGCCTTGTACTACTTGTAGATTGAAAGGAGTTGTGGAAGCTCAAGTCAGATAAACAAAAGCTTGTTTTTTGTTTCAAAGAGATCTTACTTTTGTTTATTTAAAATAAATAGAAATATACATTACATACACATTCGAGTACAAAAAAAACAGTTGCAGATTGCCATAGTAGTGGGCAACCACACCTGTTTATAGTGCTTGGGTGGATAACATTTGCAAACAGGCCTTACTAAGAGGTGAGGGTGAGCGTTGATGAAAATGAGGTGTAACAACAAGTTTGACACTGATATGTTGAGATGAAAAGAAAAAAAAGAAAATCCCTAGGCTACATTTTTGTCTTGTTTTAGAAAGTACGTACGTAGATAATCAGGAGTTGCCAACAGACTGTGACCCCTATCCCCTTACTGTTAAGTGCAGTCAAGAAAGACATTAGCAGTAGCTGAAATACAGAAACACATGTGAAGATACCAAAACAAGCAGTTCAACAAGCAGCTCATCACAATGTAGTCTCGTTAATTTCTCTCACTTCTTTGTGGTGAATTCTCAAATAGCCTATTTGTAGCGATCCTATTCTAAAATGATCCACCGCAGATTTGATATGGCCTTTGCATATATCCTGTCTTGATATCAACACAGAAACATATTCATGACTATTCAACGACAAGAAGAAGGCATTTTGTATTGTTATTTCTTCACCACTGGAGGTCACTGAATGGTTGCCAAACATACTCGGCATTTGATGTTGGTCCATGGCTCTTAGTGATTTCCCTCCGCATTAGAGCTTTGTTTGGATTCATGGATTTATAAACATTATCATAATCATTACTTTATGGGTTTCATAGGAATGAGCAAAATGCTTTTGCAGATAGCGATTGCTTATTTTGGTGATAATGTCATTTGCGCTTTTTGTATCAGTGAAACAGTGCTTTAACATTCTTATTTACAAGAGGCCTTGTCATCCATGTTATTTTTAAGGCCATTACTACTCAACCAGCTTGCTGTTGAATATTCATTTGGTTCCATCTTTTACATTTTTTTTCTGTCTGAATCATTAGGCTTCTGGTGGAATTCAGTTTGATGTCACCTAGCTGCCAATATACCACAAAAAAAATCTCCTTGCCCTGTTTTCATATAGTAGGCCTATTCATACCATTATACCATTTAGTCTCTTGGACACATCCTGACATAGACATCATGACTAATAGGGGGCTAACAGGTGTACTACGACAGGTGCAAGCTCCATCTGTGGTGTCTTATCAGGGAAGTTAAGAGTTCACACAAACGCTGTTTATACAGGGTCCATATATTCACTGTCGTTAGTGGTGCCAAGCTTTGTGACTATACATCTGGCGTTGGAGGTGGTGTGTTGTGATGTTTGCATTAGTGGGACAAGGTTTTTTCATGACTGTGTTTACAACTAGTTTGAGCAACAGTAACAGGCTTCAGGATATTCAACACATCTGTCCTGCAAGGATCAAATACAGCCATTTACACCAACTGTTTTTTTGAATATATTTTTGAAGGAACTGACTATTATGTGCATCTGACAGGGGACTAACTGCTGGTCTAGTGCCCCTCATGTTCTGGCAGTAGTACGATTTCGAATGTTTCAGCTGTAGTATGTGGTGTACAGGGTTCTTCTTCAAACTACAACAGACAGACAATACAATTGTATAGTTTACAGCTGGGTTTGGAGTACACATGCGGTTACAGAGCTAGTTGATAACAAGAGGAAACCAGTGCTAACAGTGCTATGTCTATTATTAGCAACATTAAGCCTGAGGCTGCCATGGACTACATTTCAGGTTAATTACGTATTTATAGATTATAGAGTAGAGCTGTGTGATTGAGGACAAACCTCTATGTGGAAATGTCTCTGTCTATTCGTCAGTGAATATATAGTGGCTTCGTTTTGACTCTGTGTGGCACGTTTGCTTCAACAAAGATAATATAATGGCAAGAGTTCAGACATTTTTGAGGGTTATCTCCTGGAAATCTTTTTTTTGTACTAAAGAGACTTGTGTAATTCTGGCTTACCAACCTATATTCAATATAATAGTAATATCCAATAGACCATCAGTAAGATAAGCATTGTGCTGTTGAACTGATTATCATCAATGTCTCAGATGTGAATGATCAACAAAACCTATTGATGATTGTAATATTAATCTCAAAACTTGTTCCAACTGCATTGACTCAAAAGAATTGTGCGCTGTCATTAATCTACGACCTTATATCTCTGTGGCAACCATGTTGTCATAGCGATGTGGAGAACTGTGGATGTCCATGTCAAGCCCTGGCCGGCTCTCCATCTCTGCTGTCAGCTCTCGCAATATTTTCTCCAAGTCCTGATTCTTCTTGTGCATCTGCAAGTAGTTATACTGCAGCTGCTTCTGGTATCTTATCACCTTGTCCTTCTCCTTGTTCCACGTCTGCCTCTCCTGCTGAAAACTGTTCACCATCTTGTCCTTCTTCTGTCTCTCCTCCACCAGTTCTTTCCTCATGCGCTCCACCTCCCTCTGCAGCGTGGCCGTGTCCGTGTCCGCCATCCTGTCCGTCTGTTGCGTCGCCACCAGCCCGTTGCCCTCCGCCTTGCCATTGCCAACGGAATCAACTCCCTCCTTTTTGCCTCCATTCACTCCAAAGACCTCCATCTTGGCTCTGGCGATCTGCAGCTTGAGCTGCTCCTCCTCCATCTTGGCTCGGCTGCTCTGCAGCTTCACCTGCTCCTCCTTGGCCAGTCCGAGCTCCTGCTTCATGCCCTTGATGTCCGTCTCCAGGCGGCCCACCTTCTCCCTCAGCAGCTCGGCCTCGTTCTTCTTCCTCTGGAGCTCGTTTTGACACACCTGCCAAGCCAGACACACGTAATTGAGTTTAACACCAGCATTATATAGCGGTTAACCACAGCTTGCTTTTAGTGTAGGCTACGGTAGCATTAAATAAAATGGCCCATTAATTGCTCACTGAATTTAAATGGCACTGATCTTTCAAAACTTGAATGTTACATAATGCTACAAAGCAGCTAGGTTTTATACAATCTGACAACTTAACTTTCAGAATTGAAGATACATTTATACTACTACACTTTATGCACTTTGTGGCTGTACCGTATGTGTTTTTTATATAATTCCCCAGACTCTCTCTCTCTGTGCTGTGAATTCAACCCAGCAGCAGCAGCAGCAGCAGCAGGAGCACCACAGTAGCAGCAGTCGGGTTCGCCTCACTTCAGAGGCTTTAAGCACTCTCAGACTTTCACATCACAATTGCACTCTGGAGAATCGCTGCCGCTACCATATAGTAGTACCCCTCTCTATCTGTTAGGAGCGGCCTAGTTAACCGCTAGATTGATTCAAGTGGGCTAACAGAGACGATCACTTCAGCAAGCCTACCCTCTCCTCCTCCAAGCATGCTTTCTTGCCTCGCACCTAAGGGAGGGCTCCAGTGATGTTTGACTGAAGGACTGCGATGGGTACGAGTGGTGGTTGTGGTGATGGGAAGGGAAGGGAACGTAAAGGGTGAAAGGCTTTGTGGAGCATTAACTTAGGGTATTTCTCAAAACCTAGTCTGCACACTTCCAAGTGTGCTCAGCCTAATTAGTCACGCCCAGTGATTGGATACTCCATAGAGTTCACCAAAGAGTATCCAATCACTGTGCGTGACTAATTAGGCTGAGCACACTTGGAAGTGTGCAGACTAGGTTTTGAGAAATACCCTTAGTCGGGTGAATAAGAGGACACATGTCTGTTAAAGTACCTGTGAAGATGCTCAGCTCTTTTTTTCCTGCTTTGGCTACCATGTAATGCAGGGGTAGGAAATCTTTTTCATTCCAGGGTCGCGTCAAATTGTATAAATTCCTGAATTTATGAATTACAGAGCGACTTATAGTAAGGCTATTTAGGCACATGGATGGTAGATGGGAGAAAATGTAATGTGATGAAGTTTGATTACAGTGCTTCATGTGCTTAAGTTTGATTACAATGCTAATATCCTAAACGTCAGTATACAGAGACGGTTTAACAATATGGCCGCCGAGTGTTCTATCTCCCCTTAGCAACAGTATCTCCAGAGAGAGTAGAGAGAGAGAGCTTCCGTTGGCCCATTGTTTCCAGTTTCTATTATTGCAAGGGGGAGGGGGGAAATCCCCCTTTAGGCAGACCTAGGCAGACCTAAGGACTGTTCTATTCAATGCTAGGAGTATTATGACACGCCCCTTTAGGCAGACCGGAACCTGGTCATGTTAGGTGCCCATAGCAACCTATTACATTGGCATATCTCTATATACTTAAAGAATCTCTGGTATCTCTGCAGTATATGAGTGAGGGTCCTCATGAACAGACCAGTAGGATGAATAGATGGATTAATGGATGGGCCAAGCCCCAGCCCCAGGGGGCCACAGGTCCTCATAGCTGGGAGAGACAAACTGAACCATTCACTACTCCCCAACAGGGTTCAAATACAGCACTGTGTAGCACAGTTTAGGGTGGGCATATGCCAGCTAAAATCTCCCATAAGGAATGCCACCCGCACCCTTTGTTTGGGAGTACAAAATAGCCTTTTTCCTCAATCCATTCCTAGAAAGTCCAGCTGCTGTTTCTACTGCTGCATACCTAGACCTCTGCACAGCGAGAGTGAAGGATATTTACAGACAGGAGGACTCAGAATATTTTGACGACAGTACCTCGACCTCTGCACAGCGAGAGTGAAGGGCGTCTTCGTTCTCCTTGTTCTTCCTCTCCAGCTCCTCCATCTTGGCCTTGGCCTCCCGGAGCGCCCCCTTCAGGCCGACGATCTCCCCCAGCTT
This sequence comes from Engraulis encrasicolus, assembly GCF_034702125.1. Taxonomy (NCBI): domain Eukaryota; kingdom Metazoa; phylum Chordata; class Actinopteri; order Clupeiformes; family Engraulidae; genus Engraulis; species Engraulis encrasicolus. The sequence goes on from NC_085859.1 coordinate 10,650,047, forward strand.
GTGGGCCGCGTCCGCCTGGGAGTCCTTCAGCTGCTGCTTCAGCAGGGAGATCTCGCCCGACTTCTGGCACACCTACAGAGTAGAGGCAAGGCAAGTTTATTTGTATAGCGCATTTCATACACAGGTGCAACTCAATGTGCTTCACAAGATTAACAAATGCAAAAAAGAAAGGAACCATGGAAAAAAGAAGGAAATAAATTAGAGTCAAAGAACATTTAAAACATTAAGATAAAGCATAAGGTAAAAAGATAATAATAAAAAAATTAAAAAATAAAATAAACATTAAACACATAAACAGTAGAGTTGAGAGTACAGTAGAGTTCAGTTGAACATTTGAGTTGAATTGATTTATTGATTGATTTATTTTACTTGACTACAGTTCAGTAAAGTAGACCGCATTAGACGGAACTGGAATGTAGAGGGAAATAGTTGATTAGAGTAAGACTAGCATTCATTTGAAATGAGTAGATTAGAATTGAGTAGTGTTCCATTGACTTGAGTTTACTTGACTGAATTGAGCCGAATTTTGCACAGTTAGAATGATTATGTTTTATATGATATCAATTGCACTGGATGGTGATGGTGTCTAGTACTATATAGTGTACAGTACATCAGATACTAGGGATGGCACAAACCGCACAGAAAACCGAAACCGTACAATTCACACACATACCGAACCGAATCGTGCAATCCATCGCAAACCGCAATTCATGTACTGCCCAGAAAAATATGTAAAACATAATCTAGACAGATCTAGAACAGATACTAGGAGTATCTTATCCAGTCTCTCTGATTAAAACATTAGCGTATAAGACCAAATCAGAGGATTACACAATTAAAATCACACCATTTTCACATTATAAGCCTATACAAACCATATGTAGGATATTTAAGTCCGATTCTATTAGCCAGTGCACTATTTATCATGAACAAAAAAAAAAGTACCGTAGAGAACCGAAAACCGTGAGCTTGACACCGCGATATGAACCGAACCGTGAATTTTGTGAACCGTACCACCCCTATCAGATACACATGTCATGTACACATTTGTCACAGATTGTGTAAGAGAGGGCACAGTGTACGAAGAAACATACAAAAGCATAGATCTGCCTTATGTTCCCGGGAGCAACATTACAGACATTAAAGAATGTATAAAGGCACCTTCTGTAGATAAAGACAGATGAAATGTTCAGATACATACAAAGACACGCAGACAAGCAAATCAAAAGAAGCACCAAGAAACAGGGCCACTGACAGCTTTGACTGGGCCCAGGGCAAAGTCAACTGAGAGGGACCCCCCACCCAATACACACAATGTACAGGTTGAATAATATTGAATAATATTGCTGACAAGAATAAACACCAATTTTAAATATGATTGATAGTTTTCAAAAATGAATGATTGGACTGAATGAGTGTATAGGCTGTTTTTATGATAATATTGTTTTATTGTTATTGCTGCTATTGTATTGTTTTAAAAAGCCCTTCTAGGGACGGGCATTGGAAATTAGTTTTTGGCTACAAATGGTATGATGCTTGCTATTTGGTTGTTATGCAACCTACATGTTATGTATCTGTCCCTATCAAATAAACTAAACTAAAAACCTTAACCCTCTGGTTGTGTTAGAAACGTTGTTACGTTCATGGTGGTAATGGTCAAAATTGTCCGCCTACACAAAAAAGGTATCGGCCCTACATTTATCAAAAATATGATTTGCATATATTTTGATTAATATCTTTCAGATATCCTTATGAAAGATTTCCATGGTGGTTTAAATGTTATTCTGCTTAGTTTTAGTGATTTGTAGGCTTTTTTTCTGATCTTGCACCAATTAGTTTTATTAACCCTCTTATCTGGCGTCTAGGGCCTCTTAGAGGCTTTCAGGCCGTTTGGCACACCTTTACTTTTTTTCAACTAAGTATTTCAACTAACTGTAAACATCTATACTAATGTGGCACATATGGTTGTATTTTGAAAAGCCTAATGTAAATTAATGGTCCGGTCGTTTTTGACCGAAACACCATGAATGTAACAAGTTGGTATATCTTCCACAATTTGGAAGATTGAAATTTCATTGTGTTGCATTTTGACCATTTGAATAGGTTAGCTGGAGGATATCATTTGTGTCATTTGTGTATGATGAAAAATAGAGAAGTTATTTAAGAATGAAGTTTCAAAACGGTCATTTTTGACCGTAACACAACCAGAGGGTTAATACTGACCACCCCACCCCCCATTCCCCATTCTCCTGGGCCCAGGACAACTGACCCCTTTTTCATCTCCCTGTTGCACTCCCTTCCAAGAATTCCGCACAGCCTTTATCACTCCTCTCCACACCTCCTCCTCCACTCTGCTCTGCTCTGATCTGTCTGCTGTGTGTTCTCACTATAAACAAGTCAGCTTTCATTAGCTCCCTGCTGGCTCAGCACTGGGCTGCACAAGAAATGATTCCACCAATTACATGTGTGTCCTCTTTGTTTTCCACGCTCAAAATCTGATCTGTCGCAATCAATATTCATTGACTTTTCAGTAAATGCACACATGGGTATGCACACATGGGTATGCACACACGCACACACGCACACGCGCATACACGCATACACGCACACACGCACACTAGACTTGCAGAAGCATAGCAGTAACTCTGTTAGACTACACAGGCAACCAATTTAGCAGATGTTGCAAATAAACTTTGCATCATCCAAGAGCTAGATTCAAAGGCAGCGACTGAATCAGGGAATGTATTGTACACATAAATGTCACACAGTATTACTTCCCTTGCATAGTCAGGGAAATATATAGGAGCATGAGAGTTTATCCCCCTGTGTCTGTCTTCTGTATAGACAGTTAAATTACTTTTCTATTTTATTTATGCATGCACGGTAGATGGTTTTATCTGCTCCTTTATCCGTGTACGGCTGTGTAAAACAAGCCAAATGGCTGTGTGGATGTGTGTGTCCTTCGTATATCAGATCCAATATCATTGTGTTATCAGCAACACCCTGCCTGCCACAGGGGCTAGCCAGGCAGATATACGCTGCCGTGCCCCCGGCCTGGCCTCTCACCTCCCCCCGGCGTGGCGTGTCCCCGATGGCTTGGGGGACAGCTTGACACGCACGCACACGCACGCACGCACACGCACGCACACGCACGCTCGCACACACACACACACACACACACACACACACACACACACACACACACGCACACACTAAAGGTGCAGTGTGATAATACTACATGCATGTTATCATTCATGGCCCATAGCCCACAGCTTACCTCCCACTATTCTCCTAACAACATAGGGGCGAGCTGAATCTCTCTCTCTCTCTCTCTCTCTCTCTCTCTCTCTCTCTCTCTCTCTCTCCTCTCTCTCTCTCTCTCTCTCTCTCTCTCTCTCTCTCTCTCTCACACACACACACACACACACACACACACACACACACACACACACACACACACACAAACTCCCCGAATGTGTCTCACCTCCTATTGCGTCTCCTCCAGGGTATACGAGGCCAGCTGAATCAAACACACACACACACACCTCTCTCCACACCTCCACACCTCCCCGCCCACATGTCGTGTCATAGGCCTATGTCTCACCTCCCACTGCGTCTCCTCCAGGGTAGGGGCCAGCTGGCTCTTCTCCCTCTCGTAGCTGCGGAGCCTCCCCTCGGCGGCCTCCCGGTCTCGCTCCAGCCTCTCCACCTCCTCCTGGAGCTGCTCCTTGTCCTGCTGCAGCTGCACCACCTGCAGCTGAAGGACCTGCTGTGCCTGCAGAGGGTACGCAAGTAAAAGATACAGTGTTAATTTAACGTCTTAGAGCAGGGGTGTCAAACTCAAATTGACTGAGGGCCAAAATCAAAATCTGGAACGAAGTCAGGGGCCGAACTCAACATTTATTTGTAAAAATGGACTAAAATTGTGTGTACATGCACTTCATATTCATAGTTAAATTTCAGACACACTCTTTCCCATCATTATTTGTTAGTTCAAATGTCTGCACATCCCATGACACAGCACATTTCATGTTCAAGTCATGTAATGCTATACATTAAGGTGTATGTGGGCCAACTGTAATAGATATCGAAATGATCTCGCGGGTTGAATAAAATGGCTTCGCGGGCCAAATTTTGCCCCCAGGCCTGAGTTTGACGTCCCTGGCTTAGAGGGTCGATTTAACATCTTCTAGAGTGCATTTAGACACAGAGTTCCCCCCTGTAGGGCCTTGCTAACACTGTGAATCAACGATTTGATAGTAATTTTTCTAACTTGCACAAATTATTTGTAATAACTTCACCCAAATACAGTATACGTATATATACAAACTGTATAATAAATTGAGCCCCCATGGGCAAAAGTGTTGACTAGAACAAACAAGCTCGCCGACAGGGTGGGGGAACGGGTATGTTGTCCCGGGCCCAGGGAGACAGGGAGCCCAGAATTGGTTCCCCCATTGCATTGTATGTATTGGGTTGGGGACCCTCAGTTTCAGATGACTTTGTCCTGGGCCAAAACAAAAGCTGTCGGCGGCCCTGTGTGCAAACACTTGAGTGAGTCTTACCTTGAGGGCCCTCTGCGATGCCTGCCTGAGCTTGGTGGAGCAGCGCTGCTTGAGGCCGTGCATCTCCTCGGCGCAGTAGCGCTGCTTCTCCTCAAACAGCTGGCAGGTCTCCGCCTCCTTGTCCTCCAGGCACACCTGCAGCTCCTGCAGCTCCGACTCCCGCTCCAGAAGCTTCCGCTCCAGCTGGAAGATCAGCGAGTCGTCGGTGGAGATCGGCGAACGGACGCAGCACCCACCGCTGCCACTGCTGGTAGCTGCCAGCTCAAACGACGATGTTGTCGTGCCAGGCGCGGAGGCGGAGGAGTTCTTTGGTTTGGTGTTTGGAGGCGATTCGGAGAACAGCTCCAGGCTGTGGAGTGAGCGTGGCGTGTCGGACTGGTGAAGGCCTGCTGCTGTGGCAGCCGCAGCTATGTCTTTGTTCAAGTTCATTGCTGCCATGAGGCTGTCGTCTAGTGTCGATGTTGGGCGTAAGTTAGCATTACCATTAGGGCTAGTGTTAGCGCTAGTTATTCCGTTGCTTGTGCTGTTCATATAGCTCCCCACGGTCATCTCGCCGCCGATCCCGCCGTTTTCGCCGACCCACGTGGAGCCGCCTGACCCACTACTCAGGCCTGAGGAGTTGGCAGAGTTCAGATGATGATGCAGATGCTGGTGGCTCTGGTTCTGGTTCTGTTGTTGTTGTTGCAGCAAAGTGACGCTGTGGGAGGAGCCGCTGTAACGTAGCAGGTGGCTATTGGACGCGCTGGTGCTTATGCTGGCGTTGGTGCCGTCCAGCTGGCTGCCGCAGCCCGTGCTGTGGGTCGGCAGGCTGGACATGGAGTCGCGTCCCGAGTCCGTCAGCGTTCCCGAGCCGGCATCCTGCTGTTGCTGCTGCTGCTGCTGCTGCTGCTTGGGTTCTGACGACGTGCACTTTGCCCTTTCGGACGGGCTCAGGCCGTGGCCCAGGATCTGATTCAGGCTGTTGTGAGTCTCCATGGAGGAGCTGCTGCTGCGGGGGAGCACCGGCTTAAAGGCCGTGGGCCGGATGAGGGCCTTCTCGGCACTCTGGAATAAACAACAGAAACAATATTTTATCTGGCTGACCAGAATCATCAAGGCCCTTTGTTAGACTCTGAAATGAACAACAAGGGTGGACTTGGAAGCAGGGCTTCAAACTCTGGAAGAAACGAGAACAATGACTTTCTGACTAAGCAGAGGCCCCTTCACTTTTTGAAATGAACAAGCACGATACTTATCTGACTCTTCCAAACATGCCTGTCTCAGAGAGAGAATCTCTGCCTGTATTCTACAGTATGGGTGTGGGTGTATTGCTTTTTTAGGCCTATCTGATTCACTAAAGAGAGATGTATTGCCTCTCTGTGTAATATATGTGTATGGAATAGCGGCCGACGAGGTGTCCCGATAACAAGGGAAATAATGGACGAGGCGGAGCGTTCTAACAGCCAAGTCCATTTTCCCTTGATATCGGGACACCTCGAAGGTCACTATTCTGCTTATCACCCGGTTACCAGCATTTAAGTATTAATTTATTAATATGTTGATCTAAGGCTTTGTGAGAAAATAGATTAACCACTGCGCTTGGTACGTTGTTATGGGCACCACTTCCTAATCTAGTGAGACATGCCTCTATCGGAGGCATGTAAGGACGTGCACAGAACGTTGGGGTGACTTGACAACCAAATGCGATATAATTGACGACTGGGTTTTTGACTTGACAACCAGATGCGATAGAATTAGTAACGGGGTCTTGACTAGACAACCAGATGCGATAGAACTAACGATGCGGTCTTGACTCACTAGACAACCAGATGCGATAGAATTAGTAACGCCACTTTGCCAGAAAGTTAGAAACGAAGCTACTTAGACGCCCGCACGCCCGCATGACATCATAGGTGTCCTGCTACCGGGGAATAAAGGACACCTGCTCAGCCAATCAGAAGACGTTCCGTTTGCTCACCGGGTGATAATATTACCTAGAGTTCAGCTAGAGTTGTCATGTTAGTTTGCACATTTTTACGATGTAATTTAATCATTCTGGTCTTTCTTTGCTTTATATTTTGACGTGTCTTTTTTACGTTGAGACAGCTTTACAGGGCTTTGGAGATACCCACAATAATCCATTATTGTTTTCTTCCATAAAATGCACTGGCATAGTAAATATTTATAGCAGCACCAACAGCACGTCATACTGTTTCATGTTGACAGGATCGTTTTAATGACTTTGGAGCAAATAAATGAGTAAAATAAATACACAACAAACAAACTGGCACAGTTGGATAGGGCAGGCTGTTTTCTGTTTTTTTTTCTTCCCCTTATTCACTCAATGTTTTTTTCACTGCCTTTTAACAAGACATGTTTTCAGCAAAGATAGAATAATGGCCACAGAGAAAGAGGGTTAGAGAGAGAGAGAGAGAGAGAGAGAGAGAGAGGCGGGGAAGATGGATGACTCCCTGCTATGATATTAATTATGTATGTCAGCGAAGTGTACTGTAAGAGGAGGAAGATTCTGCCATCTCAGCACACCTTGTGTCTGTCTGTCTGTCTGTCTGTCTGTCTGTCTGTCTGACTGTCTGACTGTCTGTCTGTCTGTCTATCTGACTGTCTGACTGTGTGGCTGGGCTGTTGTGCCTTGTGCCCCGGCTTCCACTGTCTCTGGCAACCAGCAGCAGTTTATAAAAGAGCCTATTGAGAGCAAGCAGAGCAGCTTGCACAAGCAACAACCCTGACCCTCGCTGTACCACACAACCTAGATCAAGGCATTCTTAACACGTCAGTCTGTGGGCTTAATTAAACGGAGTAGACACCAGTAAGCTCACTGAGAAAGTGCTGGAAAGCACCAGGGATTACCACCAGGCGTACTACTGTACTTGTCTGGGGGCTTGAAAGGGGAAACAATAGGTTGATTTTGAAAGGAGAAGCCCCTGAATCTTTTGCGCGCGGGTCAGTGATTTCCAGAAATGCACACTATGTAGCCCTAGAGCTGACGTGAAGAGGAAAAAACTTTTCAACACATATTGACTCATGCTGAAAGTGCAGGCGGCTTGGAAGCTGCCCAGAGCATTGGTGCACTCTGATAAAAAAAGAAAGAAACAAAAACAGTGAACATTCCATCCCTGACTCACTGTTATATTTCCATCTAGAAATGTGCATTTCTGTATATTTGGGCAAAGAGCTATGCAGCTGTTCTCTCATTGCAGTTGTTCTCTCACTTTAAAAATGACAGTACTAATATAATAAAGATCTAACCCTATATCTAAAATGACACTTTTGACCTCTGTCTTTGACTTCTAGTTACCTTCTCCAGCTTGCCAGACATTGGTATCAGCTCTGGGGGAGTTCTTCTGCCAGCCTCAATGTCCGTCGCCGGGGGTCCGTCCCGATCCTCCATGGCTCCTACGTTCCTGCGATGATTTGTCTTGGACTTGTGGCCCACCTTAATGTAAAAGAAGTCCTCACTATTGCCCGGATGCAAAAGGCCTTTGTTGTTGTTATTGGTTCCACTGGGGTCCTGAGAGAAGCCATACTTGAGTAGGCCGTCCAAGCCCCTGCCCGAGCGTTGTTTCGAGTTGGCTCCCTTTTTGGTGAGTTTGTACTGTGAGGCGCGGCAGTGCTTGCTGCTGAGGCTGTGGCCTGGGATGAGACTGCTGACGCTGCCCATGGCTCCAGAGGCTTTGGCTTGGGGAGGGGGGGTCCAGAGGCACAGGCAGCGGCTCAGGCAGGGGTAGAGGTGAGAATGATAGCGAGCAATCAGACCATGTGTTGATTAGGGTTGGCTGATGGGAAAGAAGTGTGTGCATAGCCTCTGGAGATATTCCTCAGCGGAGCCATGTGTGAAGCTGTTGAGAGAGCGGGAGAAGGAGAGAGGGAAAAGGGGGAAAAAGCTGAGTGTTAGAGTTTTTTGCAGAGGTGTCAGTTCTGGGTGAAGAGAGCAGAAGCACTGCCACAGGTGACTTCATTGAGTATCTGATTTCACGGTCTTGGGTTGTCATTACAATGCAATGATTCAGACCTGGTTGGATGGTGTTCATATTAAGATTTTTTTCCATTCTGAACCTATAGAACTGACACCTCTGTTTTTGTGAAAGAAATTGGCACGAATTGCAGATTCTGTCATCATTCATTTTCTTTTCTGGAAACAAAAATGTATACACTTTAATGTGGTTTATGCAAACATCCACTTAGCCCGATTTACACCCTCAAGGATATTATTCCTACGAATGTTTACTAGAGAAACCAAGAGAAACATTTTAATGATTTATGAAAAAAAATGTAAATGATCCACCCTTCCAAAAAACACTGTTTTTTAATGATGGGACTAACATGGTGGCAAGAGGAGGCTTTGTCTTTTTGGACAAACAATGGCGCCCAGTCGGCTAATTAGCACACGCCATGTGGCTCCGTGACAGTGGCGGGGTGTGTGCTTGTGCTAATGATGATGGTGCTTGTTAGCCATGCTAAAAGTGTGTTTGTGTGTGTGTGTGTGTGTGTGTGTGTGTGTGTGTGTGTGTGTGTGTGTGTGTGTGTGTGCGTGCGTGTGCGTGTGCGTGCGTGTGTGTGTTTGTGTGACTGAGTGTGTGTGTGTGTGCTTGCGTGTGTGTGTGTGCGTGTGTGTGTGTGTGTGCTTGCGTGTGTGTGTGTGTGTGTGTGTGTGTGTGTGTGTGTGTGTGTGTGTGTGTGTGTGTGTGTGTGTCTGCGTGCACGCGCGTCTGTGTGCATACATGTGTGTGTGTGTGGCTGTGGGTGTGGGTGTATTTTTGTATTACTGTGTGTGTGTGTGTGTGTGTGTGTGTGTGTGTGTGTGAGTGGGACGTTGGCCAGTGTTGGCCTACTTCTCATTGTGTTTATGTTCAAATAGTTTGGAGGTCAGGAGCAACTGCAGAAACAGGAAGTGTGTCTCTGGGGATTGCTCTGGGCGTGTTGATAAGGAGATAAGGGGGACGGCCGTTATTCGGAACTTCCTGATTTTAAAAACGAACTCATTAAAGCTTCACATCTTGGGAGTAAAACTGCTCAGGCACTAACTCTCTGCCACTGTTCCCTCTCTCTCTCTCTCTCTCAATAACTCAACCTCTCTCTCTCTCTCTCTGCCTCTGTCTCTCTCATACAAACAGACACACGCACGCATGCGAGTAGTAAAACAACCTTGGAGATCACACTTATACAGTATTCTGGCTCCTTCTAATAAGCAGGGTTCACAATATGGCAATTCCCCTGGCTCCATGGAGCCATGTGTGTGTGTGACAGTGAGTGAGTGAGTGAGAGAGAGAGATTTGAGATTTTAAAAAGTTCTTTATTCACAATAAGGTTGTTTTACAATCACCCCATGGCAGATAGCCAGGGTCAAGCAATACATATAATCAGCAAATAGATTAATCTACAGGAAATAGCTGAAGTGCAGTTCCTCATTCAGTACAGAGCACAAAGCATTTTTGTAACACCACCTTGCTTCAAATGTTTCCAAATCATTCATGAGATTAAAAAAAATGAAAATCAACAAGGACCCTTGACTTAACCAGTGAAGGAAATACATCTGAAAGCTCAGTTCCAGGTATTTCCTCCACTCTGTTCCTCCTGGTAACATAAATTGCCATCTTGGCTTCACCCAGAATGAAATTGATCAGTCGGCATACATTTTGTTTACGCTTTACATACCTAAACCCAAGAATAAAGGTCTCTGCAGAGAATTCTTCATTGCAATGATCGAAAAACTGCTCCAAGCTAGCAAACAGTGGTCGCAATCGTGTACATTGTAAAAAAGCATGAAATACTGACTCCCTCTGGTAACAGAAGGGACACTCCTGGCCAACAGTTGGATTTAAAACAGAGACAAAAGTATTCACAGCAATAGCCCCATGAAGAATTCTCCACTGCAAATCACCCAGTTTCTTAGGTAATGGTGGTTTATAAAGTGCTCTCCACTCAGGCTTTACATTGACACTTAACTTTAGAACATTGCGCCAGGGTGTGTCAACTCTACTTGCAAGACATTTTTTGTTTAAAACCTTAACACACGCATTGTACAACTGTTTCCCCGACGCACCACTCAAAGTAAGGCCAGGTAGGTTAGGCTTAGAGCATGACCCACTACTCTCGTCAAGTATGGGCGAAAGACTTAAGTCAGGAAACTCCTCAAATTCATCTGGATGTGCCACTCCTGCACTGTAGTCCTTGAGTAGCTTTGACTCTTCTGCAGTGCAGCTAGTGCGCCACTTATCCAGTAGCTTTGAGGCCACACGCGTGCATCTCAGTCCCATAGAGTCCGCAAAGCTCCTCACATCTTTGAACTCAGCTCCTGCCCGGATAACTACATCCTTCAATGTCACAATCTTGGAATCGAGGAGCCTCCTCTGAAAAGTGGGAAAGTCCGATAAGGATACGTCCATCCTCGCACCCCCCACCACCGGCTGTTGTAGCAGCCAGTGTAAGGAGTTGGTTTGCTTCTGCCCTTGTATGTGGAACAGGCCCCATATTTTTAGAGTGGTACGATAAAATGGAGGCATTTTAGAACAGTCAACCCTCTGCGGCACAGTTAAAAACAGTGACTTATCTAGCCCCAACCCTGCACAAGTTCTTAAAACAGTACAGCTGAGAAGTTTCCAAGCCACAACAGTAGGCCCAGTCAGGAGCTTTTTCACAAATTGCAATCTGAAAGCTGCAGTCCTACTATGAAAATTAATGAGACCATGCCCACCCTCATCTTTTGGTAGAAACAAAATAGGTTGTGGTACCCAGTGGTAGTTATCCCAAAAGAAATTTACAACTACAGATTGCAATTTGTTTAAGAGATCAGGTGGAGGGTCCACACAGGCCAGACGGTGCCACAAGGATGATGCCACCAAGTTATTTATGATGAGGACCCGTCCCCTGTAAGACATCTTTGGCAATAACCATTTCCATTTCTCCAGACGCCCATTCACACTTTCAGCCATCCCCTCCCAGTTTTTCTGCATAACAATGTCATTCCCCAAGAAGACACCCAAATATTTAAAACCATCTTTTTTCCAACATAACCCATCTGGGAGTGTTGGAGCCCCATCTGCCCATTGACCCAGCAATAGAGCCTCACTTTTGGCCCAATTAACTCTGGCCGAGGAAACAGTATTAAAATCCTTGAGAATTTTAATGGTCACCTCTATGTCCCTGTCCCCTCTAACCATCAAAACCAAGTCATCAGCGTAGGCAGACAGCCGTATGGGGTTAATGAACTCAGGTAAAACCACACCACTTAATGCCCCCCTTAGCTTATTTAAAAGAGGCTCTATTGCTAAGGAATACAGCATACCAGACAGTGAGCAACCCTGGCGTATCCCCCTACCAACCTTGAAGGGAGCACTTAAACCACCATTAATTTTCAGTATACTCTCCACATCATTGTACAGAACCCTGATCATGTTTACAAAGCTTTCGCTGAATCCAAAAGCAAGTAACGTGTCCCATAGGTACTTAAACTCCACGAGATCAAAGGCCTTAGTCTGATCTAAAGACACCAACCCCAGGTCGATCCCCAAATGTTTAGAAACATGTATCATGTCACGGATTAATGATACATTGTCAAATATTGATCTACCGGGAACGCAGTAACTTTGGTCCGGATGGATAACCTGGTCCATTACTTTGGACAGTCTACTGGCCAAAACTTTAGACAATAATTTAAAATCACTACACAGGAGTGACACAGGCCTCCAGCAGCGGATATCGGTGAGGTCACCTTTTTTAGGGAGAAGTGTGAGGACCGCCCGGCGACAGCTCACTGGTAAGCGCCCCCTAGTGACACTATCACTGAGTACAGCAAGCAGATCCTCTCCTATCTCCGACCAGAAGCACTTATAAAAGTCAACTGGGATGCCATCCAGGCCAGGAGCCTTTCCGCATTCCATCCCCTGAAGAGCTTTCTCAAGCTCCCCAAGTGTCAGGACGGCATCAAGCTCGGGAATGGACTCGACTGCAACCTGAGGCAAATTACTCAGAAAAAGAGAGAGAGAAAGAGAGAGAGAGAGAGAGAGAGAGAGAGAGAGAGAGAGAGAGAGAGTGTGTGTGTGTGTGTGTGTGTGTGTGTGTGTGTGTGTGTGTGTGTGTGTGTGAGAGAGAGAGAGAGAGAGAAAGAGAGAGAGAGGGGGAGAGAGAGAAAGAGAGAGAGAGAGAGAGAGAGAGAGAGAGAGAGAGAGAGAGAGAGAGAGAGAGAGAGAGAGAGAGAGAGAACAATAGAGCAATGGATGGAGTTGTGGGTATCTCATTTGGCACCCTATGAAAATGCTCTTGAATGTTTGGCATTTGGTCTGGTTGTATGCAGATTTTTGGAAAGGCAGCAGAGCGGGAAACAAATACCCTCGAATGAAATCATGGATGTGGTGTCGGTGAGTGACAAAGACACAAAAACACTCGATGGCGCTGAAATGTTACAGACAGTAATTGACTGACTGGTTTGTATGGTCCTTTCAATATCTTACGCAGTTTATTTTACATTTCAATGTCGCAAAAAACACAACACACTGCCGCCCGGTGTTGACACATAGTTGGCTTTTTCCCCAGACAGAGATAAGATAACTCTGTGTGATGTACGTATGTGTTGTGGGTTTGTGTGTGGAAATCTCTAAAACCAACACAAGCACCCCTCCATTACTGCTGAAACACAATGCCACCCATTAGAGGGAATATGACGTGTGTGTGTGTGTGTGTGTGTGTGTGTGTGTGTGTGTGTGTGTGTGTGTGTGTGTGTGTGTGTGTGTGTGTGTGTGTGTGTGTGTGTGTGTGTGTGTGTGTGTGTGTGTGTGTGTGTGTGTGTGTGTGTGTGTGTGTGTGTGTACCAGTGTATAGGTGGGTCTCCGCAGGGATTACCTGTAGAGGGGCCTCTCTCACTCCATTACCTCATTTTCACACCTCAGTCAGTCACACACGCATGCACACACACACGCACGCACACACGCACACACACACACACGCATGCACACACACACGCACGCACAAACACGCACACGCACGCACGTGCACACGCACACACACACACGCACGCACGCACACACACAAACACACACACACACACACACACCTTTTGTCTTTTTCTTCTTCCTTTCTTCCACTTTGTTCTTAATCTACTCAGCATTACTGTAAATTTACTTTTGTTCATTCCAACAGAAATTTTCCTTTTTCTATTTTTCTACTTTAATGTCACGTTTCTTAATCTCTCTCTCTCTCTCCATATCTCTCTCTCTCTCTCTCTCTCTCTCACCCTCTCTCACCCTCTCTCTCGCTCTCTCTCCCTCTTTCTCACACACACACACATATACATACACACACACACACACACACACACACACACACACACACACACACACACACACACACACACTTTCCCTTTTTCCACTACCAA
>NC_085859.1:10673978-10696478 GCF_034702125.1 Engraulis encrasicolus
CTTTGAGGCTGCCATGTATTTACACCTGCCAAGCCTTCCAGGGGCCAGGGAGGAGAGGAGCAGAATTCCCTGTAGTATTTCACCATTCGTCAGCTGACCATATGCCATCCCCAACTGACAGCCCGATGGCTGATCTGCCGTCCAGATTTATCAGGCTTGTTTTATTCATGAACGATATATTCTCCCTGGCTGGCTATCAAGCGGCTCATGGGGAAGATATGGGTCCCCAGTGTCTCTCTTTCCATGCATATATTCTGGAGGAGAGCTCTTTTTTATGGGACAAACCAATTCTAGGTTTTTTCGTCCGGAGGCGGTATTACGTGCCTACGTCACAATAGCTATGCGCGTCCTTGTTGCCGGCGACGTTTGAATCGTCGGCATGACAACCGTATATACCGTCCCTAATCTTAACCCGAAACTTAACCATAACCCTAAACCTAACCCTAAACCTAACCCTAACCCTAACCTTAACCCTAAAGCGCTTGTTTGAAACTAGTGAGTCCCAGTGCAGTGCCCACTGCAGTTCGGCAACGAGGACGCGCATGACTAGTGATGTAGGCACGTCCGGATGAAGCCGAGAAGGTACTGCGCAAGAGTCGGCAGAGAGGTCATGCTTGTATGTAACACATTACATGTACACGTTGAAGATTTAGCAACATTTAGCAACATTAGTGGACATAAATATTTGGAATATGATGTGGAAGGGGGTGGACGCAAAAATATCCGTTGGGGATCCCAGCAGTAAAAGTTTGGGAACTACTGAGTAACAGTATAAGAACCTCTACACAGGTTGTGTGAAATAATAAAGCTGAATGATGTAGAAAATTCTGGATAAATTGTGCCTTGAGGAGAATGGTTAGGTCTGTTGCTCGTGGCATGTATACATAGCAAGCAGAAAAAACATCACTTTTAAGTGTAGCCTATATGACATTAAAAATACACCTACAGTTAATATAAAATGTAAGCGGGGGAATGCGGGAAAGTCTGGATATCAAAAGTAATTAGGTTTTAGCATTTAGTAATTAAGTCATTAGTAATTAGGTATTATTTATTTTGGAGGGATTCCCTATCATCCTGTCATCAGTTGATTCATTTAGCTGAAGTCTAAGCTAACAACATGTGCGTGTGTTTGTGGGCCGACGGGGTGCGTGTGTCTGTGTGCCTGTGTGTGTGCGTGCATGTGTGCTCAGGGGTGCTCCTTTGCTTCCTCTGACAATTGTCACTCAGACCACTCAGGATTGACTTGGGCCGACTGAGGACAATACACTCGATCAATAGTCTCTGACCCCCTCGGTCACTGTAGGGTGGACGTCTTCCTATGTCCCTCACCTCGTGCTGCCTTCTCTGGCTGAACTGAGGAGGAATATTTCCCGGGTAAACCCAACACACACACACACGTACACACGCACGCATGCACACACGCACACACACGCACACACACACGCACACCGACTGTCGAACTCAACAGAGAAAATTAGATTTCGGCGCAGGCCAAACCCCTCGGAGGCCTTGTCCAATATTGAAATGAAATTGTGCCGTTTCTTCCCCACCCCAGACAATGATGCCAGGGCCCTTGTGGCTCCGCGCAGCACGGCACTCCGCGGTGCAATTATGTCCCAAATTTACACCAAGAGAAGGGAGAAGGGAGAGGGGGGTGGGGATCTGGGCTTGACTTCACTGGGTGGCGGCGCTACCTATCACTAGCGGTGAGTCATTTCGGGAGCCAACAGAAATAATTGACCTTGCTCCCATCTGTAAACAGATGAGAGGCGAATGAATGAAACAAGTGTTTTCTGCACCAGAAACACACAGACACAGACATGCACACGCACGCACACACACACACACACACACTCACGCACGCACGCACGCACGCACACACGCACGCACGCATGCACGCACGCACGCACACACCTCCCTTCCCTCCATACACACTCACTCCTTTGCTTCGGCTATACACTACATCAACAGATTGGAGGGTCGGAACACCGTACTCATACTTGTAACTCATTACTCTCCCCAATGTGGAGTCACTGTTTGTTCACGACAGCAATATCAATGGCTGCCATAGAGGAAGAAGAATCACCTGTCATGTGTATCGGTCTCTTTTTCCATTTCGCAAGTCTGCATGACTGAATCATGATACCTACATAATCTGTTCAAAATGCTCCTATTGCCGTGTACAACTTTATTCAATTGGATCACTCACGCTGCCTCTCCGCTGCGCATGGTCTTAAACCAATCTACTCTAGTGCAGAAATAGATATTACATGGCTATCAGTAGAACAGGATATTATTCATTGTCTCTCAAATCTGGTTAGGGCTTCTCTGTGTGCCTGCCTGTGTTAAAGGGACACTGTGTGAGATTTTTAGTTGTTTATATTCATAATTCCTGCTGCCCATTCACTAATGTTACCTTTTTCATGAATACTTACCACCACCATCAAATTCTAAGTATTCATTATGACTGCAAAAGGGGGATCTTCTCCATATTCCGCAATTTTGAATTTCCAAAAATAGCCATTTTTAGCCGCAAAAATGACTCTACTTGGACCAAACTAGAAAATATTTGTTTATTACTTAGTACACTTTCATTTAAAGATCAAATTTGGAAATAGGCAGCCCAGTTTCAATGAGCAGCACAGTTGCAGTACCTTTTTTGACCATTTCCTGCACAGTGTCCCTTTAAAGTAATGATGCAGAGAGAAAAACAGGTGCAAGCAGCCGTAAAACACCAGTCATCACCCTTCGAGTGATGCAACGTCTTCGGCGTGGCTTCTAGTCAGGCCAGGAGCAAAACAAATATCGTTTCTTATCTCCGGAGAAATCGGGAACTCCACTCACATTGTCGGGAAGCAATCAACTTTCAGTTGCTCCAACAGCCCTGGGTAGAGGCGTGTTCAAGGCAGTGACGTGGTTTAAGCAGAGATCTATTGGGACGAAGAAAATGTTTGGTTCAAATTTTGGCACAGCCTTTTCAAGCCTCGACCAGTAGCAAACTGAGGGAGGCGGGTCATGGAAATATTATTCGTTTTATTCTTTGTCAGACCAACATCTCGGTACTAGATGATAATCAGGCAATCAATGATAATCAGGCAAGTAAATCCAAGGCTGTCGGCCCTTCTGGTGAGATACAAACATAGGGCACATGGTAGGCTACGTAGTTTTGATCTATACAATTTTCATCTTTGGGGGCACACTTATTAAACAGAGTAACATGCTATTGTGTTGATCCCACTCATAATTTCATATAATTGTCTACCCGTCTGTCCACCTCTCTACGTTTTGGCTGTGCTCACTTTATCGTGCGCACCCAGCACATGCGATATTGTGTCGTGCGTTAGAAGTGCACAACTCTTTTTTGCAAAAGTAATTCATATAAAATGTGTTGTCATTAAATTAGATTACGCGTTCGGTTTCTGCCTCTGCTACAAGCTTAAAATGAATTTAATGATTGATTAGACTAAAGGGAGCACACATAACAATGGTAAACAATGTTCTTAAGCATTTCCCCTAAGTCTCTACACTGCATGTGTAATACAAATGAAAGAAATGTTTTTTTGAGGAATACAATTATATTCACTCTGCTTGGTGTCTCTAACTTCCTGTGATGTTTGTGTACCCCAAGGCCTCATAACACCCACTAAAGAGACTTCAAACCACTCTGACTCAGGGCTGCCTGAAAGAAACATGCTGTGTAAATCCAGTTAAAAGGAAGACTTCTCTTTGCAGTTGATTTGAGAGGAATGCAAGTGTGTTTTAGTCCATAGCCGTGTGTGTTCTTGTTTGCCTTTACCCTGCACGCATAAATGTGACACATGAAGCCTTTTTTTGTCATAAATTGTCTACGTGTGTGTCTACATCAGAGATATACAGAACGTAGCACAATGCTGTGACAAGCTGAACAGGGAGACTGAATCAATCATACTAAATAAAGGACCACCCTCACATCACATCCTCCAGATGCAGAAACCCCATGATGCAACACGTCACCACCACCATTGAACCAAATTTTGCTGGGGTTTTTTTCATCTCGTCTCTCTTTTGTGGCTGATAATTACCTTGGCTGCAAGCGAGAAAATGGCTCTTGGCCCACGGCCAGAGTCTACCCTCCCTCTGGGAGAGTCCCCGTCCTTTGCTTTTCCTTCTACTATATCCGTCTTTTCCTTTTTTTCCCATTTTCTCCTACGTCTGTTCTCTCTTGCCCCTACATCCCATTCGATATTCCCCAGTCTGTCCATCTGTCTGTCTCTCTGTCTGCCTGTCTGTACAACATTTTACAGTCTATTCATTCAGCACTTTAAGAGTGGCACCAACACCATGACTTGTTAGATTTACCTTTCCAAGTGTCGACCATTTTACTGTCATTTTCACAGACCTTTTACAGTGTGTGCACTCAACTCCCCAGGGGTTGCTGATGTAATTCCCTGTCCCTGAGAGACCTCTCGGGTGACAACATGGCGGCAGTACAGGCGGCAGGTGGATAGATGAGGTGGGAACATATGTCTAGGTTGGCCCTCTCTGCTGCCTCCACATCGCCTTCTTCTCCTCCTCCACACCCGTACTAATGAGTATTAGCAGCTAGCAAGGAGTGTTATATGGCTAACACCCTCCCTGATGGCGAAATAATCTGATACAAGCTCATTTTTATTAATGATGAATCTATTGTATCTAGTCTACGGCTCTTGTATAACTGCTGGAGATGGAACGCATATATATTTGTGGAACTTCTTAGTAAGTCTATAGTCAAGAAAGAAAGAAAGAAAGAAAGATAGAAAGAAAGAGCGAACGAACGAAAGAAAGAAAGAAAGAAAGAAAGAAAGAAAGAAAGAAAGAAAGAAAGAAAGAAAGAAAGAAAGAAAGAAAAGAAGAAAGAAAGAAGGAAAGAAATTGGTTTATTTATTATCTGAAATATAATCCTATGTATCTATAACCATAGTCTTATGCTTTTGAGTAACATAGTATTTCTCTGGAATGAAGTCCATTTCTTCATTTTTGTCTTTCATGATGTTTCGTGTCATTGCATCATAATTCACTGCTATGTCGTAGTATGTATTCATGTCTTTATGTATTTAATTCTTACATAATCTTGTTTAAATCTTTAAAAAAACCCTCTACAGAGTCTTCCAACTCACTCTCCCTATCCTCCTGCCAGCTGAGCAGAGGTGTGCTCAAGACTTGAGCTCAACCCTCACTCAGGTTCATGGCTTTCAGCATGCTAATTCATGAATGAATGAGAGGGGAAACTCGAACGCCCTTGGAGCACTCTTCTAGAGCTGCACTCCTTACCTCTCTCCACCTGCAAGCAGGGAAGCGGACGAGAGGGGGTGACAAAGGGATCAGTTGTCCCACGACCAGGGACATGGGGGGCTCATAATTCACCTTTGGCTAAGGCCCGACCTAAAGTGCTTTTTGACCAATCACAGCACAGCAAAAGGACAAACCTCGGACAGTTTTGACAGCACTCCATTGAACTCAATGCTGAAATCGCACGTTTTCAAGTAGTTAGCGAGATACGATCGTATTATTATTAAAATATGATTGGAAATTGTGCCTGGGGTATTTGTGACAAAGGTGCAAGTTTCCCCACGATGTAACAGGTGGTAATCGCTTTCCTCTTTACCTAAAACCGGACTAATATTACTAGCAGCTGGATAGTCTGCCTTGAAGGGTCTCCACAGCCTCACACTCGACTAAAGCACACACGGATCAAAAGCATACTTTGTGTCCTCAGATCATGCCACCATCTCATTCGTGTCACTTTTCAGTAAGGTTGTAAGCAAACTACGAACCTCTTTCAGAGTAGGATTTTGGAATTCTGACCTAATTAATGAAGAAACACTGCTAGCAAGGTTAACTATCAGTCACGGCAGGATTGTTTTGATTTGATTTCGTTAGGCTACTGTTATATAAACGGCAAACGTTAATGTTACACATTGATGTAGTAGCTTTGAAGATGACCACAGCCATCACGTTGTGTGATCTCGTTTTCGTCTAGCAAGTTTGAGTCAGGGCTCAAAAGATATGCGAGCTTAGCTTACCATGGTGCTGGTTACAATGCCTATCGATACCCATAGAAGAGCCCATAACAGCTGTGATGCATCACATGACCGTTCAGAAAATAAATACTTATATTCACAATACTATGAATGCGTTTTTTATTTATTAGGAGTGAATAACTGCATAAATGCATAAATCACTGCATAAATCACGTTGATATCTCAGCATTGAAAGTTTATGTGTCCGACCTAGCAACTGTAACTAAAGAGGGCGGGGCTTAGCCAAAGGCGAATTAGGTCCTCATCGCATTGAATGCATTGTGTGTGTGTGTGTGTGTGTGTGTGTGGAGGGGGGGGGGGGACCACAGGGACCACAGCTCTCAGTTACTCAGACCCAGTGAGGACCACGGACGAATTTATACTGCATGATTGGGCATGAGTGCGTGTGTGTTTATACTGGACAAACGTACACGTGCATGTACATGTGCATGCATCCGTGTGTGTGTGTGTGTGTGTGTGTGTGTGTGTGTGTGTGTGTGCGTGCGTGTGTGTGTGTGTGTGTGTGTGTGTGTATGTTTGTGTGTGTATGTTTGTGTGTGTATGTTTGTGTGTATGTGTGTTCACGCATGTCTGTGTTTCTGCTTCGGCTTGTCTGTGTTTGTGAATGTGTATGCAGACTAGGGCTGCACGATTATGGAAAAAATCATTATCACGATTATTTTGGTCAAAATTGTTATCACGATTATTGTTTTTTTTTTATTATTATAACAAGATGAACTATAACCAAGAATGAATTATATGCGGGATGAGCAAAATAAAATGAATTGTAATAATTATGTAAAGGCAATAGCATGAAACTTAGGTGGACAGATTTCTGTCCAGAAACACCAGCCTGTCAGTATGTTCTGGCTTCAAGGTAGGTCACTAATTGCCACGATTAAATCACGATTGAAATCATGACTTTGACTATTATACTCCCCAAATAGGCATGGTTGTCCCAGTCCCAGTGTAGGGGTATCCCAGACCAGACCAGACCAACCCAGCCCAGCACATGGCAATACTGTGTGAAGCGCTTTAATATGGAAATCTCCATTGAACAGCACTGCGCGGATCGATGGTGAAATGAGCCAGAGGCCTCAGCCCATTAACTGCTGAGCAGGAAGTGGATAACAAGTGAGACAGGTCTGATGCAGCCACAGAGGAAGTGTATCTCTTTCACCACACACGCCCTGGGACCTCTCTCTAATGGAGAGAGAGAGAGAGAGAGAGAGAGAGAGAGAGAGAGAGAGAGAGAGAGAGAGAGAGAGAAAGAGAGATGGTGTGAGACGGACCAATTATGAGAGAGCGAACAGGAGAGAGAGCGGGGAGAGAGAGAGAGATGGATGGATGGATGGCTAAATGGATGGATGGCTGGCTGACTGGATGGATGGATGGATGGATGGATGGATGGATGGATGGATGGATGGATGGATGTGGGTTTGGGACACAGAGACAGAGTGAAAGAAAGAGGGGAGAGTGGAGACTGGAGACAGAAACCCAGAAGAAAAAGAATGGAAAGAAAAGGAGGTTCAGCTGGGGTAACGTACGGTACGGTGGGGTGAATAGTGGCGATGTGTGGGACGGAGTGGGGGAGTAGGGGAGGGGGAGGGTGTGTGTTGTCTCCATGGGGGGCAATGTGAGCGGTGGGTTGGATGAGGGTGGTGGGGGAGGGTGTGTGTTGCCTACACCAGAGCCCATGCAAGCGGTGGGATAGAGGATGGTGTGTGTGTGTGGGGGTGGGGGGGGGTGTTGTCCCCATGGGGGGCAATGTGAACTGTGAGTTGGAGGAGGGTGGTGTTGCCTGCATCAGAGCCCATGCAAGCAGTGAGTTGGAGGAGGGTGGTGGGTGAGGGTGTATGTTGCCTGCAGATGGAGGAGGGTAGGTGGGGAGGGTGTGTGTGTGTGTGTTGTGTCCACCAGAGTCAATGCAAGTGGAGGGGTGGAAGAGGAGTGGGCGTGTGTTGCCTCCGCCAGACCCGATGCAAGCGGTGTTGTGGAGGAGGATGGAGGAGGGTGGGGGAGGGTGGAGGGAGGTGGAGGAGGGAGGGGGCTGGGCTTTTTGTTGTGTCTCCACGGGGGGCGATGCGAGCTGGGCACAGCTGTGGAAGGGATTTGGGGATATCTATTGCTGCGAGTGTAATTGGGAGCATATTGCCTGCAGCTGCCAGGCGCCATGTGTACACAGTATTGGCTAGGGTGTGTGTGTGTGTGTGTGTGTGTGTGTGTGCGTGTGTATGTCTGTGTGGGTGTGTCTGTGTGTGTGCGTGTGTATGTCTTTGTGGGTGTGTCTGTGTCTGTGTGTGTATGTGTGGTTGTGTGTTTTTAGGGGGAGCTTGCGGCATGGAAATTTCTTTGTGGTGGTGTGGTGATTTTGGGACATTGGTTTGTGTGTGTGTGTACGTCCGTGCGTACGTGCATGTGTGTTGGGGGAGAGGTCTTGTTAGCTTCTCTCACTGTCACCCACCAGATGTGGCCTCATCACAACTAATCAAGATGAATTGATACACAATGACGGCCTGGGTAGGGGCCAGCAGTAGTGACGAGCAGAACGCAGAGAGGAGAGGAGAAGAGAAGAGAGGAGAGGAGAGGAGAGGAGAGGAGAAGAGAAGAGAGGAGAGGAGAGGAGAGGAGAGGAGTGGAGAGGAGAGGAGAGGAAAAGTGAGGAGAGGAGAGGAGAGGGGA
Organism: Engraulis encrasicolus; assembly: GCF_034702125.1. Taxonomy (NCBI): domain Eukaryota; kingdom Metazoa; phylum Chordata; class Actinopteri; order Clupeiformes; family Engraulidae; genus Engraulis; species Engraulis encrasicolus. The sequence continues at coordinate 10,682,699 of NC_085859.1, forward strand.
GGGAGAAGAAAAGAGGATGAGATGAAAGTAGGTGAAATGAGAGGAGAGAAGCGGAGAGGAGTGGAGAAGAGAGGAGAGGATAGGATAGGAGAGAAGAAGGATGGGAGGGAGAGAGAGGGAAGAGAGGGAGGGAGAGTTTATAGATGAGAATGGAGAGGTAAGTAGTAAGATAAGAGGAGAAAAGATGAGAGGAGAGGAGAGGATAGGAAAAGAGCAAAGAGAGGAAAGCAGAGGGAAGCAGAGAAGAGAGAAGATATGATAGTATTAGAGTTGATAAAGGAGAGGGAATCAAATAGTAAAGGAGAAGATGGAGGTGTGGAGCAGAGAGTAGAGGAATAGAGTGAAGAGGGGGGGGGGTGAGAGGGGCCACCAGTAGAGGAGAGGAGAGGAGAGGAATGGGAGAGGTCGAAGAAAGGAGAAAGAGAGGAGGATAGTGGTGATGAGCTGACCAGAGGAGAAGAGAGGATGATGAAGGAGTGGAGCAGAGAAGAGAGGACAGAAGAGGGGTGGGGAGAAAAGGAGAGGGAGACAAGTGGATAACATTTTGAGTGAGAATAAAGAGGAGGAAAATAGTGGACAGACAACGAGTAAAAGAGGATAGAAGAGGAGAGAAGAGGAGAGGAGAGGAGAGGGGAGACGGGAGAGGGAAGGAAAGGAAAGGAAAGGAAAGGAAAAGAGAGAGGAAAGACATTGTGGAGGAGAAGAGAGGAGAGTAGAGGAGAGAAGAGGAGAGGAGATGAGAGGAGAGGAGAGGCGAAGAGAGGAGAGGAGAGGAGAGGAGAGGAGAGGAGTACAGAGAGAGGAGAGGAGAGGAGAGGAGAGGAGAGGAGAGGAGGGGAGAGGAGAGGAGAGGAGAGGAGAGGAGAGGAAAGGAGAGGCATGGAGTGCATGGAGGAGGAGAGGAGACCAGAAGAGTGGTGATACAGAGGAGACTCTGGCTGCTGTGCAGTGCCAGACATTGTGCCTGTGCCACTGGCATGCTTTTTCCATGAGCCCTGCCAGGCCCTGAGATGGTCCTTATGGCAGAGGGAAAGAGGCCAGTCCCTTCACAGCCGCTAGTAGGGGTGTAACGGTACACAAAAATCACGGTTCGGTACGTATCTCGGATTTTGGGGTCACGGTTCGTTATATTTTCGGTACAGTATATGGGAACAAAATAGAAAACCATTTCCTTCCTCAGCACGCTGTTAATTTCATCAAAATATTGTCAAAATACAAACAAAAAAAAGGAAATATATTCAACCTGCTACTTTGGGTCGGTGATTTCATCAGTGTAAGAAATAGTACTTTCTCCTCAAGGTTTCACAAAGACCAAGCCTCTACACCTGTTTTTTTCTTGCATTCTCTCTCAGGGTTCTGCACGAGCCTCTGCATGTAGTTGCAGCATAATGCAAAAACATGAACAGAGTATCCTTTTACTCAACCTTTCGGTACTCGGTACAGCACTGTTCGATTCGGTACAGGTCTTTTCGGTACGGTACGTCGGTTCGGTTCGATATCGTTACACCCCTAGCCGCTGGTGTGTGAATGTCTCCCAGGTACCTCAGCAGCCAAGCCAGCTCACACAGAGGAGGGCATTATGCTGTTGTGAATGATGCCTATTAGTTAGTGAGAAAGGGGGAGGGATTTTATAATAGGAATGGGGGAACATTAAAGCAACAATATTAACTAACTTCCTGAACATGTACTGTATTTATAACGACGTTGCTGAAATTGTCATTGTGGTTTATCCACCTCTGATTACCTTCTGAAAGTAACCATTAGCTTTGCCGTCCTCCAAATCCAGCCAAAGATGAAGGGGTAAAATATTTTTAGCATTGCTTCAACTCTATCCATTTTGCTGGATTGTGTACATAATGTACATGATCTATGTGTACCTGTATCCACGCTTTCTACGGAATAGGCCTTTTACCTTAATATTGACAACCTACTGTACAACAAACCTGTACTGTATACTGACCAAAGATAAAAGCTTTTCGGGATTGCTTAAACACTATCCATTTAGCTGAAATGTGTACATTTACTTTGCCAGGACTGTGTACATAATGTATGTACCGTACGGAACAGGAATATAGTATTCGGCACCAGCTCTACAACTGACCAATAAACAGGAATCGTGCCAACGTGTCCATCAAACAAAAATGTGTCCATTTAACTGAAATGCTCACAAATGTACACAATGTGCATATGTACATATTTGTACATGTATGCACATTTCTACGAAACAGGAACATGACTCTATGTCACCAAAGCTACAGCTAAGCAATAACCAGGAATGTACTGTAAATAAGGCCTTTACCAGTCTCAATGGAACATGCTTGATGGCATCATGTGTATAATGTGTAGGGGACGGAGCACATGCAAAGCCATTACTAGGCATCCACAACTTTTAAACAAAAATGTCCCCACACAAGCTGAAGGGCACTGTGCCTCATGTTACTCCAACAGGCCTAGCAACAGGGGTGGGGCAAACAGGTCCGCTGTGCCGGCCCCAGGGAAAGAGGGTCCAGAATCGGATCCCATTACATTGAATGTATTGCAGAGGGGGGGCTTTCAGATGATTTTGTCCTGGGCCTATTTTAGTCAAAGGCATCAGCGCCCTTGATGGTACCTATGCAAGAGGCATTGGGCTATAAGCGGGGGTTGCTATGGAAATGTGGGATGTGTGTGCTTTTAGCCGGCCCATTAAGGTCTGATTTTGTATTCCGTTCATTATCTTGCACCCATTTGCAGCTTGCAATTGTGTGTGTGTGTGTGGGGGGGGCAGTTTGTGTTTGTGTGTGTGTGTGTGTGTGTGTGTGTGTGTGTGATTTTATTCTTTGTGTAGCCTACATGCTGGCTACAGTGCCCTTGTAAAGGCAATCTAATGTGTGTGAAAGCCATTCTATTTTACGTGTGGCCAATATATTTGCTGATAACTAATAGACAGGTCATCAGCTGGGAAAATTAGGCCTTTCGTCCTACCGCACTTTTCTCTGTGGATTACTGACCAGAAGCCCTATTGGAAGAAATTAAAACATGGGGCCACGTCAATTTTTGCTCAGAATTCAATATGGCCTCCATTTTCCAAAATGACTTGTTTTCATGCATTATTACATTGTACTATAAGGTGATATTCATGAACGATGAACTACTTTCAGCACTATTCTGTCCTATTTCCTTACATACATGTTTACAAAGGTTGACTAAACTAAAATAAATGAAAATAAAGTTGGCCACCTTGCAATATCCAAAGGAAAGTGCTGAAAATAATGATTGAAATGCACATACAGAGTCTATGGCTGCAAAAATTAGGCCTATTGTCCTGTCAGGGTTTTCACAGTGGATTATTATTATTACTATTGAAAAAGATTCACCAGCTGGTTGCCATCTCAAATGTGCTCCAAATTTTTCAGAATGGCAGACTTATTTTTTTCATACTTTTTTCTAAATACTGTAAGACCATAATTATCAATAAAAATAACCTATTTTCAGTGAAATCTCCTATCTACAGACGTGAGTACAAAGGTTGGCAACAGAAAGATTAAAATTTCCTACAGACAATATCCTAAGGATTGTTGTCAGAAAATGATTGAATTACACATACACAGTTGACTGCTGAAAAAAGGCTATTGATCTGACAAACTTTTCACATTAGATTTCTGACCAAAAGTTTTTCAGGCCTACATTTTTTGCATAAAGCAAGGGTGAGTGTGCGTGCGTGTGTGCGCGTGCGTATCCCCCGCTCATCTTTCCCCTGCTCTACAGTGTCTTTCCCCCACACACTATTCTGCCTCCTCCACCCCCTCACTCACCCCCCCCACACACTATTCTGCCCCCAACCCCCTCACTCATCCTTCCCATGCTACTCTGCCCCTCCACCCCTCACACACTATTCTGCCCCCCACGCTCAACCCCCCTGACTCATTCTTCCCCCACCCCCCCCACAAAATACTCGCTCGCCCACCCCCCACCCAATGTGAAAAGTTTGGCAGGTCAACCCCACCCCTCGACTCAACTTACCCCCCCCACACACACACAGACATACATTATTCTGCCCCCCCGAACCCCCCACATACCCCACACACTATTCTGCCCCCCCCCACCTCCTAATTAAACCCTGAATCATTCCCCCCAACCCCACTCTGCCCCCCTACCCCTACTCACCCCCTCATTCATCCCCCGATCCTCCACATCATTCGCTCCCCCCTAACCCCCCCCACCACCACCTTACCCCCCCACCCCCCCCACCCACCCCCACCCCCCCCAACCCCACACACACCCGGTCCACTGTGTCTATGTCAGTGTATGTAAAGAAGCACACTGGCCACACACACTTGAGAAAAGCGCACTCAGGCACACGTACACACACATACAAACGCACACACACACACACACACACACACACACACACACACACACACACACACACACACACACACACACACACACAGAGTTTGGCAGGACAATATGCCTTTTTTCAGCAGTCCACTGTGTTTGTGAAATTCAATCATTTGACAACATTTGATTTGAAGTGTGAAGGTTCAATTAGCAGGGTAAGAGCACAGTTTTGCTCAAACGTTTGCAATGCACACAACATTATGGGTGACATGTCAGAGTTCAAAAAGGAGAAATTCTGTGTAACTGTTGCATCTTTGACAGAGACGTGATGTATCAAGAGCCACAGTATCCAAGGTAATGTCTGCATACCACCAAGAAGGATGAACCACATCCAACAGGATTAATTGTGGATGCAAGAGGAACTAAATAACACTAAAATGACAGGTGTCTCAGTTATTTTGTCCACCCCCTGTATATATATTCATGCCTTTTTCTAGACAACCTTTATACTCACGTCTGTAAGGAGATAGGACAATTTAACCTTATTGGTAATTATGGCCTTACAGTATTGAGAAAAATGTGTGAAAGTCTGCCATTCTGAAAAACAGAGAACATTTTGAATTTTGGAGCACATAGATGGCCCCAAGAATTCATCTTTTTCAATAGGCCTTCTGGTCTGTAATCCACTGTGAAAACCCTGACAGGACAATAGGCCTAATTTTTGCAGCCATAGACTCTGTATGTGCATTTCAATCATTATTTTCAGCACTTTCCTTTGGATATTGCAAGGTGGCCAACTTTATTTTCATTTATTTTAGTTTAGTCAACCTTTGTAAACATGTATGTAAGGAAATAGGACAGAATAGTGCTGAAAGTAGTTCATCGTTCATGAATATCACCCTATATTGCAATGTAATAATGCATGAAAACAAGTCATTTTGGAAAATGGAGGCCATATTGAATTCTGAGCAAAAATTGACGTGGCCCCATGTTTTAATTTCTTCCAATAGGGCTTCTGGTCAGTAATCCACAGAGAAAAGTGCGGTAGGACGAAAGGCCTAATTTTCCCAGCTGATGACCTGTCTATAATGGAAGTGTTGTTGCGAGCGGTTCCAAAAGAACTAATACAGCCTTAAATCATTAGGCGTCAATTTGTTAAGCCGATAATGGAAGTCATTTTATGCTTTTGACACTTTTGTGATACACTACCCCCCACATCCCTCTCCCTCCGCACACACACACGCACGCACGCACGTACACACACTCACACACATGCATACACACATACACAGAGAGGTAGATAGATAGATAGATAGATAGATAGATAGATAGATAGATAGAGAGAGAGAGAGAGAGAGAGAGAGAGAGAGAGAGAGAGAGAGAGAGAGAGAGAGAGAGAGAGAGAGAGAGAGAGAGAGACAGAGACAGAGACAGAGACAGAGAGAGAGAGAGAGAGAGACAGAGAGAGACCCACAAATCAAACAAACACCACACACACACACACACACACACACACACACACACACACACACACACACACACACACACACACACACACACACACACACACACACACACACACACACACACACACAGACAGACAGACAGACACACACACACACACACACACACACACACACACACACACACACACACACACACACACACACACACACACACACACACACACACACACACACATGCCAAGCAACAGGTGAGAGCAGGTCCCTTCACCTGGTGTCAACAAAAGTGCTCCTGAAGGGAAGAGGCATAAACGCATTGTGGTGGGATGGAGTGGGCTGGGGTGGGATGAGGTGGGTCTGGGATGAGGTGGGGTGAAGTGGGCTGGGCTGGGGTGGGATGAGGTGGTGGTGTGGGCTTGTGAATAATTGAACAGGAAGGAAGAGGGAGAGTCAAGAGAGCTCTCTTGTCTCTGACGGGCTTTGATTTGCGTGGGTGTCTTATTCATGGGAGCCACTTACAGGGCTTTAATGATACGTCTCCGACGCTGAAATCCCCTCCCACCTACAGCACCTCAAAGCACAGCACCACACGGCACGGCACGGCACGGCACCACACAACACTGACACGGCGGAGGGAAGATCAGAGATGGACGGCTGCCCGTCCAGGCTCTCTCTCTCTCTCTCTCTCTCTCTCTCTCGCTCTCTCTCTCGTTCTCTCTCTCTCTCTCTCTCTCTCTCTCTCTCTCTCTCTCTCTCTCTCTCTGTCTAACTCTTTCTCTCTCATCCTCCCCTCTCACTCTTTTTCCCCCTCTCTCTCACCCTCCTGGCCTCGCTCTCTCTCATTCTCTTTCTCTCTCTGTATCTCTCTCTCTCTCTCTCTCATTCTCTTTCTCTCTCTGTCTCTCTCTCATTCTCTCTCTCTCTCCATCTGTCTGCCTTCCTTCTCTCACCTATTCCATCTTGGTTGTCTTTCCTCTCCTGCTCCTCTGTCTCTCTTCTCATTTCATTACCCAAACGAATCTCAGTACAGCATAGACTCTTTTTTGCTGAGGGCATAAACATGGCAAGTGAACTTATTCTGACTTTGGTCTTTCTGACTGTGCCTTCCTGTGTGCCCCCCCCCCCTCTCTCTCTCTGGTCCCCCTTTGTCCTTTTCTCAAGCATGTTATCAGAGAGAGTAGAGAGAGAGAGGTTCCATTGGCCCATTGTTTCCTGGTTCTATTATGGCCCCCCTTAGGCAGACCTAGGCAGACCTAAGGACTGTTCTATTCATTGTAGGAGCATTATGACATGCCCCTTTAGGCAGACCGGAACCTGGTCGCGTTAGGTGCCCACAGAAACCTATTATGTTTCTCTATTAAAGAATCTCTGATGTTATGGTCACAGGCTGCCTGCTTCCCTCCTCCTCTGCTTTCTATTCCCCCTTCTCTGTTAAGCTACTTGACTAGTGTAGCATGCATCTCAGTTCCATTCCCCGTAGCTCTTCTCGGATAGAGGCTGCTGTGAGATTAACTGGCTTTGGAGAAAATGACAGGGACACACACAGTCACACACACACACAGTCAGACACACACAGTCAGTATGACAGACACACACGCACACGCACACGCACACACACACACACACACACACACACACACACACACACACACACACACACACGCACACGCACACGCACACACACACACACACACACACACACACACACACACACACGCACACACACACACACACACACACACACACAGTAATATACACACACAACATAGGCATATAGACACACACACACCTGGAACACACAGAGAGACACATCTGTCAATGCACACATACATGCTTACATCCCAAATACAATCCCACGCGTGCACACGCACACACCCACACACACACGCACGCACGCACGCACGCACGCACGCACGCACGCACGCACGCACGCACGCACGCACGCACACCCACACACACACACACACACACACACACACATACTCTCACGTGCACTCAAACACAAAGCCCATAGACTGCTCCTCTTCTGAATCGGGTGAAGGTCATTCAAAGATGAAATCATCTGTGCTGGTGCAGCCCATTTTCCCCAAGGTAATAGGTTCAGGGATAAGCTTCCAGGGCTGAAATTCAAATCCCGGCTACAGTAATGCGACTCCATTCAGCTGAAGCAAAAGCCGGGCCGCTGTCATTCTCTTTCAAGTACGTAGTCGGATACTATCTGTCCCTGTGTGCGCGACGTGCGTGTGATTAACACTCAAGTCGATCCAATGAATTAGGCTTCTAAACCTGTTCAGTGCATTTGATGACATTTACTTAGCGGTGTAGCCATGTGACACATGGGTCCCAGCGTTCGGGAGAGACTTTCTGAAGGTGGCCTTTTCATTCATTAGATGTGGATAATTGGGAGAACAGCCTCGTGTAAAATAATGCTGTGGCATACAATTACCGCTGCTTTCGCAAAGTCGCTTTGTGAAGCCTCAGTAGAATAGCTAAGAATGGTAAGCTTTGGCACATTATCGCAGTCTTGTGTAGTGTTTGACTTTTTAAATCTGGTTTTCAACTGTTTAGTCTCACCATCTTTGTACATGCATAATGGTCGTCATTCATTTGTAAGTCAGTATGTTTGCATTTACAGCTTTGTCCAGCTATTGGCAATAATCAAGCTAAGGTCATAACTGGAGTTTCCAAGAAATTCAAGTGTGCACTGTGAGAAATGGAGTGATGGAAAGGAATGTTCTCTCTCTTGTATGCTGCATGCTATGAGATCTGCAAAGGCTTTACAAAGGCTTATGTAAAAAGGTTTGTCTAACACTGGTGTCTTTACTTCACATGACACTATGGTGCCTCCAGGCACTTCACCTCGCAGGTGCCCCCTTTATGAATAATATTTGTTGTTATGTGGTGCCCCCTAAACTGCCTGTTGGTTCCACTGGGCCCTCTGCCACTGGCCCTTATGGGTAATCTGGCCTGCTTACTATTATAGTTGGGCATTTTGGTCCTTTATTTGATATGACCCCTTGTAAAGAGACAGGAAATGAGCCGGAGAGAGAGAGAGATGGGGGTAGGTTTAGGGAATGACAGAGGCCGGAATCAAATCTGGATCCCAAGGGGCTAATATAACTTATGGGTACACTAGCACACTGCGCTACAGCACCCCGTCAATATGATTTCTGAAGATGTTATGGCTATTATTATCCCAGTAAAACTGTCTAAAGGCACTCAAACGTGGCAGTGATGTTTCCTGGGTCATCAATTATTCAAGTATATGAGGTAGTCATCAGTGAATGGCACCAATGTCTCGGGTCCATTGTGGACCACAAATGCTGTTTCCTGTGTCCTGTTCCTGATGCAGCAAGGTGCTGCAGCTCAGGTGCCACCCATTGCTCTTCTGAATCGATTGCTAATGTCTGACAATTTTGTGTGTGTGTGTGTGTGTGTGTGTGTGTGTGTGTGTGTGTGCGTGTACGTGTGTGTGTGTGTACGTGTGTGTGTGTGTGTGTGTGTGTGTGTGTGTGTGTGTGTGTGTGTGTGTGTGTGTGTGTGTATTACAGAAATCTCCACCTGTGTGTGTGTGCGTGTGTGTGTGCGTGTGTGTGCGTGTGTGTGTGGTCCAGAGCTGTATAAGACTGGAGGACTGGAAGTTGTCCAAAAGCCATTTTAGCCCCAATACACTGTCAGCACCAGGGGCAGGACAAGACACATCACCTCCTCCTCTCTCCACACTCATGAAATATTCACACACACACACACACACACACACACACACACACACACACACACACACACACACACACACACACACACACACACACACACACACACACACACACACACACACACACACACACACACACACACTTCACACACACACACACACACACACACACACACACACACACACACACACACACACACACACACACACACACACACACACACACACTACCACTTCCCGGGAATGCACTAGCAGGTACAATGGCTGATGAGTGAAATATTGATGTCTTGAAATATTGATCAAGTTTGTCATGGTGCTACCTTCCATTATGGCGAGGTGGCGGTTTTTTTGGCATTACGCCTATTTTTAGCTGAAAGCACCATGCCAGAGCTAGTTTTACCATAGGCAGATTAGGCAATTGCCTGGGGCCCCACTAAATCTGCCCTTTGTAAGGAGGCATCACCACCACAGGCATCACCACCATGGGTAAATACCAGCAAAAGTTATTCAAAGGGCCCCCCAAATGGATAGACCCACTGCTGCACCGAGCACTATGAATATGATAGTGTAACACCACTGGTGCACCGAGCACTATGAATATGATAGTGTAACACCACTGGTGCACCGAGCACTATGAATAGTGTAACACCTGCAATATAAATGGAAGTCAAATGGCACAGTTGAAAGGTAAGATGAAGTGATTTATTTTCTAAAATATTTATGCTATGTCAAAAGGTTAGTTTGGTTGTTTATAACATGTTACAACAATAGTGGTTTGAACATACGGTGTAGAAACATCTTGTCGTCTAGCTATTTAAAATTCATGTGCCTCTCTAAGGGTGGTGCATGTCAAAATGTGTTCTCTGGGATGAGCAACAAGAAAGGCATGCGTGTCCGTCCGGCAATATCACATAAAACTCAGATAAAAATCAAACTAGAGGTAATTAAAGAGACTAGTGGCAAGCAGCCAACATTTAAACAGACAATCATGTCATTTTGCCAGAGGCTGTCCTCACTCCTCAGAGTGATGTACTTTCTTGTCAACAAGTGGAAAACGACTGAAGACCAAGGACAGAACATCCTTTCCTGCTGCAGTTTGTTCAGAGGAAAATGTCTGCATTGTGCATTGAGAGGGTGAGACCTCCACCAAATATCCAAAAATCCCCAAACATCTCTTTTACAGTCTCTGCATATACCACTGAAAACTCTCAGTTGAGTGTATTTATTTAAGGCAATAGTGGTGTCAACAATGATCGATTCTGCAATCCAATCCAATGTGGGGCATGGATGATCCAGGATCGATTCGGCAAGTTCCAGGATTGATGCTGCAATTTTTTTTAAGTTTCAATTACTTTTGTGGATATTTTGAGAGCAAATGAATGTTAGATTAAAGAAAAGTACTTCAAAGCATTGCAAGACTGATCCAGACTGATACAAAAAACAGCCAATAAATTGTTGCTCAGTATCTGACTGCTTGTATTGCCTCATCATGACTGATGAAACATTTGCTTTGCTTTCAGTAGAAATGTAATGCATTGCAATGCATTGTAGAATTGAATCGGATCGGATTGAATCGCATAGAATCACATTGTGATACCTCCCAAATCGTGGTCGAATGGGATCGTGAGGGCAGTGCCAATCCACACCACTATAAGGCAAGATGTGAACCAGCAGTGTCCAGCCAGATTGTGTAACCTCATCAGAATGTCTACTTAATGCAGAAACAAATTAAACAATAAAAACTACCCAGTTTGACAATCAACTGAGCTGTTTGTGCTCTAACTGGCACCAACGAGAAGAAAACACACAAGCAAAAGTCAGAATATTGTAATATTCATCCAAAAAAACGTTGTTTTATAACCCCCTCCGGGTAGACATGAACATCAACAACAGAGGCAAAAGGCTGAATATAAATTCACTGTGACATTTTTAGTCAGCCAGCAAACAGATGAATTCTCTCTGAAGCTCCGCCGCTCGTGTAAATAATTGAAGTATAGGACTGGACAAATGCTAAATAAAGACCAACATCAAAGAACCACTTTGCTTAAGAAGGCACTAAAAAGTTCCAAGTCCAGGTTGAAAGTGATGTATTTCATGAAACAGGAGAGAGAGAGAGAGAGAGAGAGAGAGAGAGAGAGAGAGAGAGAGAGAGAGAGACAGAGAGAGAGACAGAGAGAGAGAGAGAGAGAGAGAGAGAGGGAGAGAGAGAGAGAGAGAGAGAGTGAGTGAGATGGTTAAATTGAGGGATGATGTGAGATTTCTAACCATGGACATGATGTGGGGGGTTTTGTGTGAAAGAGAGAGGTAGAGAGGGACGGGGCAGGCATATAGACAGCTAGAGACAGAGAGAGCTGCTAAATAAGACAGGCAGTGACTCAGAGGAAGGGGAGAAGAAATGCAGGTGTATGAGAGAGAGAGAGAGAGAGAGAGAGAGAGAGAGAGAGAGAGAGAGAGAGAGAGAGAGAGAGAGAGAGAGAGAGAGAGAGAGAGAGAGAGAGAGAGAGACAGAGACAGAGACAGAGACCGAGCAAGCGGCTGTCCCCGAGATGGATTTTTTACAGGATGACTGAAAAGGCAGTCAGCCTGAGGGGTTGCCTCTTCTGTACTGTAAGCCAAGGCCTCCATATATCCCAATCTGGCTCCTGCACAGAGGAGCTTGGTAGAGGGTGGGAGGATGGAGGAAAGCATCACGTACAACTGTTTGTGTGGCATCTGACCCTCTCTTTTGTCCTCCTCACGCCTTTGTTGTGGTTTGAGATATCCTCAGTGACGTCAAGCATGTGGCTGGAATTTGGAGGAAGTAGCTAAGGGAGGGTGTCAATATGAGGTATGTATAGCAAAGTTTAAAAACAAACAGATAAGAAAACAAACAAACAAGCAAGCAAGCAATAAATGATGCAACCACAAAGTTTGAGTGACTGGGGCGGGAGTTGGATTGCTGCTCTCCGGAAACTCATAAAGATGGCAATCATAAGACGTTGAGATGGAGTCGAGAAACGGATTGATAAAAAGAAGGAATATTAAGACACAGTAGACAGAAGGTGGATAGATTTAGATGGTAGTGTTGAATTTCAGTGGTATATCCGGCTGCATTTTGCAGCTGACCAACAACTGATTGACCATACTGTTGTTAAGTTTTATAATGAAACTTAAGCTTTTCCTGTGTCAGAGTTTGTAACATATACTCAGCCGTAGCTCACCAATGTTTTAAATGTCGAACTGGTATGCATCCCCTCTCGTCTTCCCAAAATTGGATGAGCGTGGTTCTTCAAAAGGGCAGGTCGGCAGGCCAGCTGCTTGTCTCCTTCCTGGAACAGGTCTTGTTACGGCTCTAAGCCACAGTGACCTTGATGCCCTCTCTGATGCCCTATAAAGTGGCCTTGCCCCTAAAATTGCGAAATTCCAGGCCTGGATTCACATACATCATGTGATTCATTCCATATAACTTTGGAAGAATGTCCAATTTTCTATATTGACACATTTGTACCATTTGTCATAGGCATCTACAAATTATATTTCATTGCACAGAAAAACTTTCCAACATGGATCTAAGATGGGTTACCAGTTACAAGAATGGCACCGTGGTTTTCATAACGGGAGAATGTCCCGATATATACGTATATGTACGTAAGTCAGCCATGTAACGGTGCATACACACCAACGGTACGGACGTTCACTTCACGTCCACCTCATGTGTCCATTATCAGTCCGAAACGGTTAGAATACATGAAAACGGATCAAGCCTTGCACACAGGAGCGCGGAGTAAGCGCGGCGCATGTCCGACCCGACCGGACATATCCGCGATGCTCCTTGAAAATAGAACTCGAGTCTATTTTCCTGCGCGGACGTCCGCATTCAATGAGCGGCTCCCATTGAAAATGAATGGCTGCTACCCGCGGATACAACGTGGACGTTGACTGTGCAGTGTGAAAGACAGCCCGTGAACCTCTTGGACTAGCGATACTCCTGGAGACGTTAAGTGAACGCGAACATCTTGGTGTGTATGCACCGTAAGTCTATGTCTCTGCCAATTAAATTTCACACTAGGTTACCTCATTTAAATAACATAGTAGAACATCTGTGGACCAACAGTGCACTGTATATCTTACAGCCATGCAAATCCAATACAGTACAATAAACTATATGTATGGATGTAATGCCTGCTTTCCACTGCCCGTTTTCTGGTAGGCCTACAGCTCGACACAGCTTGACTCGGCCACCACTTTTTGCTCTTCACTTGAGCTGTGTCGTTCCCAATCGAAAAAGCAAAAAGTGGAGGCC
>NC_085859.1:10711478-10718978 GCF_034702125.1 Engraulis encrasicolus
AATAAAGAGTTACCACGCTTTGGTATTAGGTTGAACATTGTATTCACTGCATAGCAATATCTATAATATAGTACAATATATGACATAGCAATATCTCTAGAAAGGGACACATTTGGACTGTAAGGCTTTGTTACAAGATAAAGAAAGTGTAACGGCGAGTAATTTTCAGTCTAAATTCATTTTTGACAAGTTAGGTAGTTACTGCACTTTGCCTTTGTAGGGCAGTGACCCCCTCCACACTGCATATACTATGCATACACACACTAGGAAGACACACTTCAATACACACAAACACACAAACATAGTCCTGCGATAGTCCTGATAGTCCTGCCCTTCCTCGCCCCCTACACACATTATAGGACACACTTCAACACCCACACCCACACCCACACCCACACACACACACACACACACACACAAACGCACACGCACACGCACACGCACACACACACACATATACACAGACATACGCACACACACACACACACACACACACAAACACACAAACACATTCATTTCCAACAGACATGAGTAGAAACAGGCACATGCACACATGAGACCCGAGGTGATAGCAGAGATACTCTAGACAGAGATAAGTCATTCTAGTTCATTTCTGGGGCCTCATTTATCATCAGTTCGTAGAATGTCTTCTAAATTGTGTCTTACGAGTGAAATTTAGAATGTTCGCAAGTACAGAAAAATCGGGATTTATCAAACGTGCGTTGGCTGCTCCTACGCACAGGTCTGCATGATAAATCCCACACCTTCCAAATCACTGTGCACGCGCGCATTCGGGGTAATTTGCATCCCGAAACGCCTCCAAGTAACCATATATGGTATTAAAATATATTCAAATGCCATGTTAATTCGAAGGCGCCACCCTGTTTGGACACACGCGCCAGTCGAAGCGCTGGCGGGAAGTGCGGAGATAGAAACATTTCCGCGGCAGAAGTGGAGGTGCTTTCGACAGGAGGAGGACAGTGTTTCAAAATAAGTAAAAGAAGGAGACACACATGAACGAAAACACTGTAAAATAGCACACTGTCATACTCCATTGTCATTCAAAGCAAACTGTAGCTTGCACGGTCAATATTATTTGCAATTTCGTGTTTCTTCCACTCGCACGCATGGTCTGAGGTGTGCGTAGATTTAGGCACATTTCTACGTTCAAGTACATGTTCATAAATCCCACACTTTGCTCAGGAATGATCACACGCACGCTTTACGCACAGATCTGTGCCTAAGAACGCTTGATAAATGAGGGCCCTGGTATCCACTTTCTGTTGGGTGAACCCCCCTTTAGGAGACCTTTGGAGTCCTCAGGTTGAGAATAACTGGAGTCCCCTTAGCACTGTAGATGGCGGTAGCGCACTTCTCGTGCAAACACCTCAAAAATAGAAGAAAGAGGAGACAACGCCCCCTCAGGAGATCCAACTTGAGCACACACTTTTACATTGAGTGGGCGGGTTTCGAAGCCTCTTTATTACTCCACCCTCTTTGGTGATAGTCCTGCCCTTCCCTACCCCTAGACACATTATAGGACACACTTAATCAAACACACACACACAAACACACACACACGAGCTCCCAGATAGCCACACACAGCGGGGCACACACATAGACTGACACCTACATACACAAAGAGACACACACAGAGAGACACACACACACAGAGACACATACAGACACACACAGAGACACATACAGACACACACAGAGACACATACAGACACACACAGAGACACATACAGACACACACACACACACACACACACACACACACACACACACACACACACAACTGGATGCACATATGGACAAACTTTACCCCACCCCCCCCAACACACACACACACACACACGCACACACGCAGACAGACTCCCCCACACCTGACTGAGTTTAGCTAAACAGCACCCCAAACACGGTGATCTTTGACGGGGTCACTTCCCGGCCTTCATGCCCACTGATCCAGACCAAACACATGAAAACGCACACACACACACACACACACGCACATGGATGTGCACACGCCTGCAGACACACACGCACACACAGAAACACACATACACAAACAGGCACACACACAAATGTGCACACGCCTACGCACACGCACATGCACGTAGGCACGCACACACACACACACACACACGCACACACATATGAATGTGCACACGTCTACACACACGCACACACGCACACACACACACACACACACACACACACACATATGAATGTGCACACGTCTACACACATACACACACATACACACACACACACACACACACACACACACACACACACAAACACACACACACACACACACACACACACACACACACACACACACACACACACACACACATACACACACACACACACTTGGGGTCACTGGCCAGCCTTCATGGCCACTGATCCAGGACAGCCCTGGGCCCCTGGGTCGCGCATCCCCACTCTGTGTGCGTGTGTGTGTGTGTTTGTGTGTGTGTGCGCGTGTGTGCATGTGTGAATGTGTGTGTGTGTGCGTGTCTGCGTGTTTGCGCGTATGTGCGTGCGTGTGTGTGTGTGTGTGTGTGTGTGTGTGTGTGTGTGTGTGTGTGTGTGTGTGTGTTCTGTGGTGCAGCACAGGGTGAGTGGCGAACAAGGACCCTCTGTCTCCCTGTTTTACAGAGTTCATGTCTGTGTGTGTGTGTGTGTGTGTGTGTGTGTGTGTGTGTGTGTGTGTGTGTGTGTGTGTGTGTGTGTGTGTGTGTGTGTGTGTATATATATGTGTGTGTGTGTGTGTGTGTGTGTGTGTGTGTGTGTGTGTGTGTGTGTGAGAGAGAGAGAGAGAGAGAGAGAGAGAGAGAGAGAGAGAGAGAGAGATGTGTGGCGGTAAACTTTTACTGCAATCTTTAATTATGTGTATAAGTTCTTAATTTATGTTTGTGTATGTTTGTATTTGTGTATTTATTTAAGATGACAGGTATAATTTCCTTCTGGATTAATGAAAGTGCTCTACTCTACTCCAATGTCTACCAGGGCCTGAATCTTTCCCTACTTCAGTGTTTTTGTCTTTTGTAAACATCTGCTGAATGCAAGGGACACAAGAAACCTTTTACACAAGATTACTACTATTTATGGGATGTCAGACATTTTTTTTGCCAACCCTATATTTTCATAGTTGTCACTATAGAATACAGCTCAACATGGCTTTCGTAAAGTTCTTCAGATGTAAAATCTAGGGAAGTTGTTTCTCTTTTGACTACATAGAAGTACGGTATATTTTGTTACACATAATACCAGTATATTGTGTACATGACATTATATTGTATTTTGATTAGGGGTGCGACTTAACACGATTAATTTCGATTAATTAACTGCACAAAAATGTACGTGATTTAGAAAATTGACTAATTTTAATCACACTCTGGATTAGATCAGTGGAGGGCAGCATTACGCCTGATGGTGTTACAGCCTGCTGAAATAGATGATTTCTCTCTTCTTTTTGTAGTCAGCTGTTGATCAGCAAGGCTGTTTTAGCCTCTGAAGCAGCAGAGAGATGCTCTCTAATTGTACTTTTCACTGTTCTCAAGTCAGATATTTATATGCGATTAAAATCTGATTTGTTTCGATTAATTCATTTCAAAGCCTATGGTTAATTTGATTATTTTTTAAATCAAGTCCCAGCCCTAATTTGATATACATGTATATTGAATGCTGGCTGGAGTCAATAATACATGTTGATGAAAACAAATCATTGAAAGCCACTGACCATTGACTACATGACACCGAAGGCCTTGAATGTTTTCTAATATGTACACACATCACTTAGCATTCACGTCACTCTAACACTGCATTACAGTGTGTTTCACTTCAAGTTAATAGACCCCACAGTAACAAATGCATTCATTGTGAATGGTCCTTTGATAACACACTGAGCCGTGAACGCATAAAGGAACTGTAATTGCAATACCCACAATTCATTCTGGCACAGGGACTTAAATAATGCATTTGAAAGATTACCTGAACTGCATACAAAAGCAATAGACCTCGATGAGAAGAGCAAACTGTAAGCACTTATACGTGTTCCCTGCACCCAAATGAAGATTAGTCACAGCAATGCAAATAAGGGTCTATCACAGTGATTCTCAAACTTTTTGTGTCACGTACCACCTGAGAAAATATTGAGATCTCCGAGTACCACCTTGACAACCAACGTTAGAATATCGCAGTAAAGGCCTTCCATATTCACTTCATTTCTAATGTGATGGGTGTTATTTCTGTTGACAGCACTAAGGATCACGAGCATGGCCACATTATAATGCACATAATCATCTCTTATAATCATGCATTTATGTGTTCAGATTCATGCAGTTCAATATTACAAAATGTACGATAAAGAGACATTTTCGGCTGCAACAACTTGATCAACCTTCATATAAATGCACA
The DNA here is from genome assembly GCF_034702125.1 of Engraulis encrasicolus. NCBI lineage: Eukaryota > Metazoa > Chordata > Actinopteri > Clupeiformes > Engraulidae > Engraulis > Engraulis encrasicolus. Next base: position 10,715,907 of record NC_085859.1, read on the forward strand.
AAAAAATGAATTCCTCCAAGTACCACCAGACATGTCAAGTACCAGTAGTGGTACACGTACCACAGTTTGAGCACCACTGGTCTAGCATTTCTCTGACAGCCTCAACCAGCACGCATTTGCTCAACAGTGTTGACAGTTGTGTTGACACATCAAGTTCTCCTCTAAAGGCAATTATGCAAGTTAGGGTCAAAGGGTCAAGCTCTGCTCCATTCTTCTGGGGGCGCACTGTTTTTGGGATCCTGCTCATATTAGTCGAGAAGGTGCAGCCATTTCTCAGACCTATAACCCAGTGGATAAATCAGAACAGGGCAAATGACAGTTTTGCTTGGCCTCAGGACCAAGACACCTGAAAGGTCCCCCACTCTCAGTACATACGGTACAATGTACAGATGACACCATTCTGGGCCCCCTCCTCTGTACCTGGGCCCGGATCAATCAGTCCATTTGCCCCCCCCCCCCCTCTTTTTCGGCTCCCCTTGAATTAGAGCTTCATTGCTAATTGAAATTCAGCCCGTTGAGCGGACGGACGGCTAACAGCCCAAACAGCCTGCTCTGCTTTGCTGTGGTCCAGGAGATTGGGCTTGTTTTCAGGCAATATATCAAAGCGGGAAGTTTAGGGGTCAGGGCTGATGGGTCTGTTTATCACGATGATGTGGCACTTTTAATACGAGGTGCCTTCTGTTCCCGCACAAAGCCCTGCCAAGAAATAATTAGGCTGCTGGATCACACCACTTTGGACAGTTGCCCCGTGCAAAAAAAAAAAAACGAAAACAAAAAAAACCTGGTTGGCTCTGTGTGAAAATGCCACAGAGCTGTGTGTGTGTGTGTGTGTGTGTGTGTGTGTGTGTGTGTGTGTGTGTGTGTGTGTGCGTGCGTGTGTGTGTGTGTGTGTGTGTGTGTGTGCATGTGTGCGTGCGCGCGCGCATGTGTGCGTGCGTGTGTGTGTATGTGTTTCGTGCCTGGATGCGCTTATTTGTAGCTGCATGCGTTTTCCCAATTTGCTTTCTGATGACTTGGAGCATTTTTCACAGCAGGGAGGAAGTGAGCAGCACAGCAGAACATTTATAAAGTATGTCAAATCTTCATCACCAACAATACAATGCTAATCTCACAGGGAGTAGAGGAAAAGGGGAAAAAAATCGTCTCACTGCATAATGAAAATACAATATAACTACCTTCACGGAATAAAGTGGAATAAAAGAGAGAGAAAAGGTGTCAAATGAAACCCAGATTCATAACATATAAAGTCTGCTGTAGTAACAATATTATTCAGGACTAGTGTCAAGTTGTGTTTTTGTGCTACCACTTACACACAAGGCCGCTGTCAAGCTTTAGTCAGACCCAGGACAGAGTCGTGCAATGTACACTGGCGATTCTAGGGGGGGGCAGGGGGTGGCCAGGGCCACCCCTGGGACGCTATTGTCCACCCTACTGGCCACCCTTGATTCGACAAGTAATTAATAAAAAAATATATTTTTAAAAATAAATAAATAAATATACAATAATAACAACAGTATAAGACCAATAATAGGTAATTATCAGGTAATCATTCAAGTTCGTCAACCCAACAACAAACAAGAGAAAACTGTCAATCCATGGTGATCGCTGGCTGACAGATCTAGGGTCAGTTTTACACTTTAACTAACACGACAGTCGTTGGACTGATGCTGCACAAGGCTGATTTCTGATCAGTAGGCTTACACGAGATGACCACTGCGTGTCGCCTGCTGCCCCTATAGTCGCTTATTTATCGTGAAAGATCTGGCAACCCCGCACCAGCGATGCTGAGGAGCACTGTGTCACCTGCAGTTCCTTCACGAGAGACCGCATCCACTAACTGCCTGGACAGTCTAATTTGGACAATAAGGTATGGCAATTTAATGATTTGTTGGTTGTCTGAATGTGTTGGAAAGCCTAATTTTGAAAACTTTATGCAAGTATTAGCAGCCAGGAAGAGCCAAAATACGAGATAGCTACACGAAACAACAACATGACTAAATGAGAGCAAGTTAGTGTTGTGGCAGCTGCAAACCAAGTTAGTAGCACAGCACAATCCTAACGTGCACGTCAGTTTATTTTTTTGTTGATAACAGGATAGTTAATATGAAACCGTTTGGATAGGGACATGGCATGGATAGCATTGGCCCATTGGCCACACATTGGAAAGGGTAGTCGGTTGTTATCTACAGTCAGGATCGGTAGGCAGACGTCAGTACCTAGCTCGAAACCTAGCATGTGAAATGAACTAATGCTAAGCTGGACTATGATTGTTGTGATGCCTTCTCTCAGTGAGAAGCTTCTCCTTTGCTTCTTCGATTGTCTTGACTTTTCTTGGAGTTTAAATCAAACTTAAATAAAGTCGGAGTAAGTCATAGTAAAGAGCACCTCTGCCTCTTTAGAGTAAGCAAGTTCACATCAGTCACAGATGTGTTGCCTAAACCCACAGCGCTAGTCCACTTCAGAGTATGACTCCCCCCCCAATAGCTAAATTTGCGGTACATATTTGACCTCAAATGTGTCAATATATCGTAAAATAAATCGTCACGCACACAAAATCATGGTACAGATGTGAGTTTGTTCACCAACGAAATTCACGTCATGTAATTTCTTTGCTAAAACCCTGCAGCCACGGCTTTAGAATCAGCCATGCTCACAGCTGTAATTGCCTTGCAGGCCGACGGCGCCTCAGACTTGAAATTCACGTCATGTAATTTCTTTGTTAAAACCATATGCCACTGCTTTGACATCTGACACTGTCAACATCAATAATATAGGTTTTTTTGTATTCTGACATTGTTGAATGAAGTCAAAGTTGTTACTCTAAGGGGAACCACAACCACGAACACAAAACTCATGAACACAACATGTGTACTCTGCCAATTCGACAATAATCCCTCTGATATTGTAGCCAGTTACTATGCTTAGAAGTGAGTTGATTGAATGATTAATTGGTTGCATTGATTTGATTACATTTCCTCCAGTGAGTGACATTAAGATGAAGAGAAGAAACGATATTGAGAGCTTCTTTATCGAGAAAAAAAAAGAGTCAGAGTCAGCTACAGCCAGTACCAG
>NC_085859.1:10723978-10731478 GCF_034702125.1 Engraulis encrasicolus
CCTCTCCTCTCCTCTCCTCTCCTCTCCTCTCCTCTCCAATGCCCGGAGGGGGGCACAAAGCAAGAGCATGATGTATGTATGGAGCCTCCGCAGCCGCAGCTGATGGCAAGGGCAGCCAGTTCAGCTCAACTCAGCTCACCGCTGGCTCGCACCAGGTGGGAGTACAAACCGGTCAAGCCAACAATAACATACGGTACCCACACGCATGCGCATACACACATGCACAAACGCACACACGCATGCGCTGAGTTTTATTGGGGTACACTTATAATGAGAGTTGCTCAGCACATATACTATGCAAATGACTACATGAGAATCTGCAATCCCAAATGTAAAATGTGGGAAACATTTACTCGCTCTAGTAATAGTCCTGAATGTAAAAATAGGGTATAGCAAAGCTTTAGCCTACCTATACAACGAAATAGTGCAAAATAATCAAAGACAGCCATAGAGACAACCAGACTTTTCACACGCAGTAATCAAAGGAGGAGACCCAGGTCAAGACCATTTTCCTAAGCAGCAATGATCATTCAACAAACATCCATCTCCCGAAATTTGTTTTATTATTGTTGTGGATTGGGGGAGGCAATGTTCTAATCACCTGTGGGGCCACGAGCTGTTGAGCCTGATCTCAAGAAATTGCATCCAATTTCTCCCGCAAACCAACATCTGTGATAGCGCCCCGATTCTGACGCTTTCCCTGCTGTCTAGAGCACACCAATAGCTTCTGATTGATCTTGCTGTGCCCTTCCCAAAACCATCCCTAAACCTAAGCCGTCCGTAATGCCTTTTTTCCGAGTTTTAAATTTATGACCTGACCAAAACCATCCCTAAACCTAGCCTACCAGTAATGCCATGTTTCTGAGTTTTAAATTTGTGCCATGACCAAAACTTTCCCTAAACCTAACCTGTCACAGAGAGCTGCTTGACAGGGACTGACCAATGTGTGTCAAAGGGAATGTGTCGTTAACGGGACGCAATTTCAGTTTTTGGTTTGCGTTAGATTTAGATGCGGTTCCTTCGAGATCATGTATAGCTGGTAAACATCTGGCAGAAAATGCTACAGTGCTCAATTCATCATGTCACAAGTAAGCCCAGCTAGTTAGTTAGTTAGGCCCATGTGTTAAGTACTGTAAAACTGAACACTGTGCTCTGTAGCTGTGCCACTGTAGTCTGTGCAGCCAGTGAGAAGACACTTGCTACTGTAGCAGGAGTGTCAGCTCGTTAACGCGCCTTTACAACATCTGACATATGCCATCAGAGACTTCTGCCAAAGGCACACCTCTATAAAATAACAGCATTTTGATGCACTGTACTATCTGCCATCATGACGTACAGAGAGAGAGAGAGAGAGAGAGACAGAGAGACAGAGAGATACAGATAGAGCGAGAGAGAGAGAGAGAGAGAGAGAGGAGAAGACAGAGAGGGAGAGAGGATCAGAGTCAGATAGACAGAGAGGTAGAAAGCGAAGGAGACAAAAACGGATAGACAGCAGGAGAAAGAGAAAGAGAGGGGGGGTGCAATGAAAGAAAGAAAGAAAGAACAGAGAGTGAAAGAGAAGACAGAGCAACAGGGGAAAATGAAGATGGAGAGAGGGGCAGAGTCAGATAGACAGAGAGGTAGAAGAGAAGGAGAGAAAAACAGAGAGAAGGAAAGAGAGCAGTAGAAACACAGAGTGAAAGGGAAAAAAACAGAGCGAAAGAGATAGGAAAAAGAGATAGTGAGTGACTATGAGAAAGCATGTCTGTGTGAAAGGGGGGGGGGGGAGAGAGACAGAGAGAGAGAGAGAGAGAGAGAGAGAGAAAGAGAGAGAGAGAGAGAGAGATCGCAATAGAGATGAATGGAGCGATAGGGTGCTTGGGGAGGAGGACTGGAGAGGTCATGCATCATGATGGAGAACAGGCAGGCAGGGCGAGCCGGTGGCCTGGTGTCTGCTGCTGACAGCTCAGGGTTACAGCACTGTATATGAACACTGCACTGCAGCCAGCACTACACTGCTGGGGTCTACCCTTATGCCGTGTCCAGACCAAGAGCGAACTACGCTGCCTGGTAGCGTGGGTAGTAGAAGAAGTTTCGCCTTGAATTCGCTGTATTCGCTCCAGACGCAGCATTGACATGTTTGATTCAGCTAATCACATAACGGCTCTGACTTGACAGCCTGGGACATTCAGAGATATGAACGTTCCGATTGGTTTTCGCCGAACAGCGAGTTCGCCTGCGATTAGATTTAGTTTAATCGTCAAAATTCGCTCTGGTCGCGCAAGAAGCTTCGCTCCTGGCGAATTCGCTTTGGTAGCGCAAGTCGCATGCCCTCCATAGAGAAATAATGACTTCCGTCGCTCCGCTCGCTCCTGGTCTGTACACGGCATTAGGGCTTCCGCACATAGGCTCCGACAAAGTGCTGCGCACTGCTCCGGAAAAGTTTGATTGCATTGTTTTTCAATAGAACCCCGCACACTGGCGCCGAGGTCCGCGGACATTCGCCGACGTCGGATAGCAATTAGAGACAAGTTCTATTTTGTCTGCGCCGCCCATGGCCGTAGCCAGGAATTTGAAATAAGGGAGGTCCATAGAAATGTTTTAAAGGTGCACTGTGTAGGATGTTGCCCAGAGTATCTATTGAAACTATGTTGCTCATTGAATCTGTGCTGTCTTTGGCCAATGTTGGTCTTTTCATGAATATCCCATTGTCATTGTGACACAGCACTCCACAGCACACAAGTGAACACTGCACACTGCACACAACGAAATTGCATTTATGCCTCACCCGTGCAAGGGGTCAGCCCTCAGTGGCGCCCCATGGGGAGCAGTGCGGTGGGACGGTACCATGCTCAGGGTACCTCAGTCATGGAGGAGGATGGGGGAGAGCACTGGTTGATTACTCCCCCCACCAACCTGGCGGGTCGGGAGCCGAACCAGCAACCTCTGGGATGCAAGTCTGACGCCCTAACCACTCACCCATGACTGCATGACTTTACTAGTATGACCACAGTTCACAGCATGTTTTGCAGCTGAAGAGATTTCTGGGAATTAAAAAATGGCAGGCAATGGAGAAGATCCCCTTTTTCATGTATGAAGAATATTATTTTCTCTAAAAATAAGGGAGGTCCGGACCTCCCTTACCTCATATGTGGCTACGGCCATGGCGCCGCCCATTGACTTTCAATGCTATGTTCGTGTGAAATTGGGTTTGGGGGTTTATATGAATTTTGTCGGAAGCGAAAAGTGCACCGCAGTGCTGTCGGACCTGATGTGCGGCCGACCTGAAGTAAAGAGCTGAAGACATGGAGACATGGAGAGAGGTTTGGAAAGGGCTGGAGTGAGAGATGGAGGGGCGAAATAAAAAGGGAAGATTGGAAGAAGGGAGGGAGATGGAAAGGGGCTCCCTTTTAGTAGGGGGATGGAGGGCTGATGAAGGGATGTATGGAGAGAGAGGGATGTATGGATGGAGAGATGGATGAGAAGGGGCGTTGGAGTGAAAGACAGAAAGAGGGAAGAGATGGATTGAGATAGCAATGAAAAGGTTGTGAGGAAAAGAAAGAGAAGGAGAGAGTAAGAGTGGTAAGGAGAGATGGGAGGATGGAGGAGGAGATGCATAGAGGGATGGGAAAGGGGATGGAGTGAGAGACAGAGAGAGGAGAGGGAGATGGGAAGAAGGGAAAGAGTGATGGAGAGGTACCTACCTACCCATAGTAGGAGGATGAAGTGATGGTTATTATATTATGTTATTATTATTATTATTATTATTATTATTATTATTATTATTATTATTATTATTATTATTATTATTATTATTATTATATTAAAAAAAATATGAAGTGATGGTTGAAGAAAAGGGATGGAAGGTAGAGTTGAAAAGGGGGACGGATCCAGAAGTGGAAAGAAAAGGGGTAGATGGGATGTACAGAGAAAAAGACAGAGAGGGAATGTGCGAGAGACGGAGAGAGATGGAGGGATAGGAATGATGGGGGAGAGAAAGAAGGGCAGGGGGGAGGGGGGAATGAAATGGAGAGGAAAGAAAGGATGTAGGGACGAAGAGAGGAAGAAGAGGAGTGATGGTTTAGACACAGAGGGGTCAGAGAAAGACTACACCTGTGATTTAAAAGAGCAGAAGAAAGGAGAGTGTTACTTCCTTGTCCTGTCTTTTTTTAAACACACGTCCGTCCCATAAGGATTGAGACTTGAGACATGGGCCGTAAGCACTGATCCTTGTCAGCTCTGAGGCCAAGACAAAAGCCCAGTGTGCGTGCGTGAGTGCGTGAGTGCGTGCGTGCGTGCGTGGCTGCACACACGTGCGTGTGTTAGCGTCAGAGTCTAAGCCCTAGGCAAATCCCGGAGAATATGGATGTTGAAATTGGTACTTGTCACTCAAGCTCAAATTCAGGTGACAAAATAAGTTAGTTACTTTATTTGTCCCCCTAGGGCAATTGTATTTGCATTATATCCTTACTTAGCTTACATCAGCTCCTAAAACTGTCAGAGACGAGTTATTATGACATATCACATTTTTTATAAATCCACAAATTAGCCAGCAGCAGTATCAGCGAAATGAGTCCTGGTAAAAAATAAATAATCTTGGGCAGATCTGAAGGGGTGAGTCTGGGGCAATCAAGGAGACGCTGCCTCCTACTGGTGAAGACGTGCAAATGCACAGTTATTAATCATGTCCATTAACCACAGCAGTGCTGAAATCAGCAGCAGCGTGAGGAGAAATGGGTTTAATCACTAGCAAAGTGGGTATAGCTAGCACACACACACACACACACACACACACACACACACACACACACACACACACACACACACACACACACACACACACACACACACACACACACACACGAGGAGAGAGAGAGAGAGAGAGAGAGAGAGAGAGAGAGAGAGAGAGAGAGAGACAGAGAGAGAGAAGAGGTGGACGCACAGAGAGAGATAACAAGTGAAAGTTTACTCAATGTTCAACGTTCCATTCCCCATATAAGTCCATTGGAAATACAGTATTTGGGGAAATGGGTGAAAATCTTGCTTGAGGCTGATGTGCTTCAGAAAGCACCCGTTCACTACACATTAGGATAGATCCATAGCATCAGCCGATCCTCACTAATGGCACTTTAAATAGGCAATTTGTCAGCAATGATGAAGCTGTGGGCCTGCGCTTTAAGCAAAATCAGTGAGGCGGGCATTGAAACGCTAATCCAGTCAGTACTTAGTCTCATCCACTAAGGGGCGCTGTTGCTCTGCATCTCCCTCCACCATCTCCCTTCCTTTACTTCACATAACACTCCACCCTCCTCAACCCCTCCCTCCTAATTTCCTTTCAATTGGCACAAACAGCTACTAGGGCTCAGATAAATAAGTAAATAATTCATATCATATGCCGCGGTCGTGCAATGGCGGCGGCGTCAGCGGTGTGTTGACAGATTCTGTTTTAAGTGCACATGTTAAATGTGGCATAATTACGGTGGAGAGCAGAACGCAGCCATTGTGTTAGCAGGGATAAAGGTCTGTGGTGCTAATTAGACACTAGCGTGTTATGCCATTTTCCCCCCGGAAGCACGGCGAGCTGTTTACTACCATAGGCAATTACGCCGCAATGAGCAGAGAAGGAGGTGGCTTCATGTGCACATACATAGTATGTGACAAATAACCCACAAAACAGGCAGGCGGACATACGTACATACTGTACTGTATGTATGTGTTGCACACACGCAAAAACACATATATATGTGCGTGAGAAGGCGCATGCCATCACTCATGTCAGAGAGACAAGCACGCTAGCAAAAAGATGGACATTCTTTTGAAAAAGAACCGCACTCAGACAAAAGGAGAAACATGTGGATGCACGTGCACATGCACACAAATACACACACAAATACACACACGCGCACACGCACGCACGCACGCACACACACACACACACACACACACACACACACACACACACACACACACACACACACACATACACACACACACACACACAGCGAGAGAGAGAGAGAGAGAGAGAACCAGTGAGAAAGACAGAGAGAGACATGACAGAGATACACAGACAGAGAGAGAGAGAGACAGAAAGACAGAAATGCTACGCACAGTAGCAGAGAGATAGAGCAGCAAACTTAGTTGCTCACAGCAGGTACTGTACCGTGGGGGTCACATGTGCTACAGGCACTTCTCTTTTGTCAGTCTATTGCAGCATTGAAAGCACTGAGCACGTAAGTTATTTAGTAGGAGATGTAGAAATAGGCAGGAGACAGAGATACAGTACATAACACAACTCCTATCACAGCCCTCCTCACCACTGCTCCCCTTCCCTTCCCTCCCTCCCTGCCCCACGAATGGCTTTTTTATATACACCTACGGTATGCCTGCTATTGAATTGCCCGTGCTTCTGTCTGAGAATATGTATGAAAAGTGTGTGTGTGTGTGTGTGTGTGTGTGTGTGTGTGTGTGTGTGTGTGTGTGTGTGTGTGTGTGTGTGCGTGCGTGCGTGTGTGCGTGCGTGTCTCGGCGAGGCAAAAGTGTGGTGTGAGAGCCTCCTCTCCTCAGATTGACGGATGTGGCAAATGTTGGACGTCAGTAAATGTTTCAGCCAGCTACTGCATGCTATCTCTCTCTCTCTCTCTCTTTCTGTGTCTCTCTCACTCTCTCTCACACTATCACTCTCTCTCTCTTTCTCTCTCTCTCTCACACACACACTACAGTATCTCTCTCTCTCACACACACACACACACACACACACACACACACACCGGACACACACACACACACACACATATCACTCTCTCTCTCTCTCTCTCTGTCTCTCTCTTTCACTATCTCTCTCTCACACACACACACTATCACTCGCTCTCTCACACACACACTATTTCTCTCTCTCACACACACACTATCACTCTCTCTCAAACACACTATCTCTCTCTCTCTCTCACACACACACTATCTCTCTCTCTCTCTCTCTCTCTCTCTCTCTGTCTCTTACTCTCTCACACACACTATCTCTCTCTCTCTATCTCTCTCTGTCTCACACACTATCACTCTCTCTCTCACACACACACTATCTCTCTCTCTCTGTCTCTCTCTCTCTCTCTCACACTCTCTCTCTCTTTCTCTCTCACACACACACACTCTCTCTCTCTCACACACACTATCTCTCTCTGTCTCTCTCTCTCTCTCTCTCTCTCTCTCTCTCTCTCTCTCTCTCTCTCTCTCTCTCTCTCTCTCTCTCTCTCTCTCTCTCTCTCTCTCTCTCTGCATCACTACAACAGCATCCAGGAGCTCATGAGGCGGCCGATTCATCTGGAGCTACCAGTGCTCAATCGCATCGTGTGGCAGCCAATACAACAGCCAGTAACACACACGTAGGCAATGTACATACACACAGACCCACGCACGCACACACATGTGCACACGCACACACACACACACACACACGCACGCACACACACACACACACACGTACGCACACACACACACACACACACACACGCACACACACACACGCAC